>NW_005871422.1:916190-950949 GCF_000147115.1 Myotis lucifugus | reverse complement strand
CTGGAGCGAGAGAGGCTGCGGTGGGGGATGAGCGCAGACCCCGGGGCGCCTCCCTTAACAGTAGTAGTGCCCCTAGCGCCCAGGACCCCAGGCTGTAGTTTCACACGGTTCGTTGCTCAACAGCCTCCAAACAGCCAGGCAGGCACGCTACCACCCCAGCTGGCAAGTGGAAGAGGCAGAAACTCCCCAAAGTCAGGCATTGAGAGAATTTTCCAGAAAGAAAAGCCCATTGGACTAAGCGCACTTTTATTTATTTTTAAAATTCACATACCCCGCTGCCTCCACCTCCAGTGTGTTTTTGGAAGGGGGAAGAGGTTTTACATATCACGAAGGTCTGCATTGCATGGTTCGCTTTGTTTATTTGTTTTTCTTCTGCCTGACACATGATTCTTTAATGTTCCATAGGATGCTATGGATACGGAATATTGCTTTAGGAACAAAAAGTACAGTAAGTGTTAGGATTTGGAACCAAACTGGTTATCTGCCTTGGAGGAGCTTTGAGATGTATGTTCTTAGTAAGACTTAAAAAACAGTGTACATCACAGTACAGCCTCTGTCCTTATGAAGTCCAACCATTAGTCAGTGATTTTAATTTTTCTAACAGTATTAAAATATTCGCTATCTAAGCAGAGTACCAGATATTTCAGTCCCTTTTATTATTTCTATCATTACCACAAATTGTCAATATTTCTTGGAAATATGACTCAGTCTTAACAATGTGGCCAGGAAACCAATGCAGTAAAATGCATTTTCATTTTACTTATAAACATTTTGTAGTTGACTAATTCCTTCACTGACCAGGGGAAAAATGAACCTTAATGTAGTTGTTGGGTTTTTAAACCAATATCTACTGCTGAGTGGAAGTAACTGACAAGATCAGGAACAAAGTCCCAATACCTTCGTAGCAATATCATGTATTTTCTGAAGCGACATTGATTTCCCACTGTGGGTAGAGGCAGGATATAACATTTGGAGAAAGGAATGGAGATCTTTGACATCTGTTCATGTCTAGGCCAACAAGATGCTATGGCCTTTCTCCTGCAAAGGATCCTGAAGTATGTCATCCCCCCAAATAAGTGTCTCTTTATGTGATAATGTGTTCAGAACACAGAAACCAGCCCAAGTTGTACACGTGCCCCACCCTGAACATCATTCGGAAAACAAACTCTCCAGGTGTTAGCTCCTCAGAGGTGAGTGTCATCTCCAGCCGTTAACTGTATGCCTCACTGGATACACTCAATGTTTATTGCAAGACTTTGGCTTTTTTAGAGCACTCAGCATAAACATGTGATTCATATGTCATCCATGTGACCTGACTTCAAGGTGATCTGCTGTTGGATGAGTTTCCAATCTATACTAATCTGTACTAATAAAAGGGTAATATGCTAATTAGACCGGGTCAACCAGCCATCTTCTGGATGGCTGACTTCCTTCCAGACAAAGCTATGGTGGTGGGGGCCGAGGCAGAGGCAGTTAGGGGCAAGATCAGGCCTGCAGGGGAGGGCCATTGGGAGCGACCAGGCCGACTGGGGAGGGCCATTGGGGTTGACCAGGCCTGCAGGGGAGAGCTGTTGGGGGTGACCAGGCCGACAGGGGAGGGCAGTTGGGGGCATTAGGCAGGCAGGGGAGGGCTGTTGGGGATGACCAGGCTGGCAGGGGAGGGCAGTTGGGGGCATTAGGCAGGCAGGCAGGTGAGTGGTTAGGAGCCAGTGGTCCTGGATTGTGTGAAGTATGTCTGACTGCCGGCAGTTGGTCATCCCCCCAAGGAGTCCCAGATTAGAGAGTGTGCAGGCCAGGCTGAGGGACACCCCCCCCTCCGTGCACGAATTTTGTGCACCAGGCCTCTAGTATAAAGGCCTCTAGTAAAGAAAAGGGCCTCAGACATCTGTGTGGTGGTTACCAGAGAGAAGGTTGGAGGGTAGTAAAGGGTAAAGGGGACCAAATATATGGTGATGGAAGGAGTCTTGACTCTGGGTGGTGTGCACACAATGCAATACATAGATCATGTATCATAGAAATGTACATGTGGAACCTATGTAATCTTATTAACCAATGTCACACCAATACATTTAATTAAAAAAACATAAAAAATAGAACAAGAAAAGTTCAAATCCATAGAAAAAAGCGAAGGGCATCCATTTTAAGCAAGGGGAGTTCTGAGTTAATTTAGGAAAGCACTTCAACTGCTTTTAAGGGGGAACTTGGTCATGGTCACTGCAAAAGAATAATAAAGATAAGTTTCAAATGTGAAAAGTGAAGTGTGACAAAAGCTTTTATAGTCCAGATCAACCACCAAACACTTTACATAGAAAGTCATAACATTAAAACAACAAGAGAAAGAGAAAGAAGGAAGGAAGGGAGCGGGGACTGGAAAATGATTTATGTTCTTTTTCTTATGAAAAGTGCCCGATGGATATTTTATTTTCAGTTTTGTCAATGTAGACCAAAATCTTATCTTAAATACCATCTGCTATGTCATCTCCAGGGCTGGAAATAGTGCGAGGAAACACATTTGCATTATCTCCTTTAGAACACTTGCCTCATTTAAGGCAAAATGTCTCTCGATTAACAGTTTGAAGTGATAAGGAAATTTAATTAAAAAGTAAATATATTCAGCATATCAAATGATACAGTTCTGAGACGAAGTGCATTATTTTAGATCAATCCTTATAGAACACTGAATTCTTCTACAAGGAGGGCAGTGACTTGTTAGAAAAGACCAGTTGTCTGCGGCCGTGCGGGAGGGACATGTCCTGCCTGTGTCCTTTCCCCCGGATGATGGCGGGCGCCTTGTCCTAGAAAGATGACTGCAGACCTCTTTACAGGCCACATATGCACCAATGCTCCCCAAATAAAATCCTACAATCTCGTTTTTAAAAACTTTTGCCTTGCCCTCTGAGTTAACATTTGTCATTTTTTCTTTCTTTTAAAAAAATTTAAATATTTTATCAGCACAGCTATTTTCCTCGGCAATTTATGATAAGAAGGCTACTCAAATGTGTTCCTTCCTTAGGCTTAATTAAATCTGAGTTCATTCCATTGCCTTTGTTTGGTGGCCTGCATTTTATTCTTTTTCTTTTTTCTTTTCTTTTTGTATATAAAATGAGTTTAAATTTGTCTTTTAAACTCTGCTCCCATATTATAACTGCAGCTGTTGCGTAAGCCTTGAGAGCCATGGATCCAACAAGAGCTGAGCTGGGGATGGCGCTCTTCCAGTTCTGTGATGACAGACCTCGCAACCCCTCTTTCCTCAGAGGGCCTTGGACTTGGGGGATCCATATTTCACTCCCATAAGCACATCACAGAATGACTTTCCGTGTTGGACTATCATAGCCCGCTCTCATTTGCGGCTTAAGTGCCCAAAGTAAATGTGTCTGAATAACTGAAGACTAGGCAAAACGAGGCATTTAATTAATTAATTAATTAATTATATTTTTGTTGATCTCAGAGAGGAAGGGAGATGGAGAGAGAGATAGAAACATCAATGATGAGAGAGAATCATTGACCGGCTGCCTCCTGCACACCCTACACTCAAGATGGAGCCCCCAACCCAGGCATGTGCCCTGACCCGGAATTGAACCATGACCTTCTGGTTCATAGGTCGATGCTCAATCACTGAGCCACGCAGGTGGGGCAAAGCAGAATCTAATTTTAATATAAAATTGAACTGAAGGGCCCTTTCCACTGACTTTTAAAAGGTGGCTCCACGCTGCGGGTGCTGCCCACCCAGCAGAGGGCAGCGCTGGGGGTGGCAGAGGGATGTCTGTGGAGTGACTGGGATGCCAGGGATTCTCTGAGCTCCGGGCAGTGGGACTCACACCACACTCAGGGAGCAGTGGGATGTGTGTGAGCGCCATGCTCTGCGCTCCAGTTCTGCACGCGGAGTTCTCCTTTCACTGCTCCACCGGTCACTCCCCAGCGCCCACTCATTTGTCACTGCCGAGGGCCAGGGCCACTTGAGCCAGGCCTTGGAGCCGCCTGAGAAAGACGGCGGTGATGGAGAGCAGCTGCCAGCCCAGGTGCTGAGCACGCAGTTTCTGAGGGTCCCCTTCCCCAGGGACTCGCCTGTCCAGGAAGAGTGGGCTTGCTAAGGGCGGCCGACAGTGTGAGGCGGGTCCCTTGGTTACACCGCGCTGGCCAGGCAGCAGTGGGCCGAAAGAGGGGGAGATGCGAGGGCACAGTGGGCAGAAGTCTTTTGAGAAAAGTCTGTCTCTGATGTGGGTTTTGTAGGTGTCCTTAGGCTACAAGGCATCTTGGAATGACATGTGATGTGTTTGTCTCCGGCATCATAAGAATGGACCTTTCTGCCCATTACGTTGGGATTTTATTATGAACCTTATCCGTGTCTGCTGGGTTGAGCATATAAATTATAGTAATAGATTTCCTAGTTTTCATCCATTCTTAAAGGACATTTTGGGTCATTGCAATTTTTTGGGGGCCATAATACTGTAGGCAATTTACTAGTATTTTATTTAGAATTTATGCTTCTTAAGTGACATGCGTTTCTTTCTGTGACTTGTCTCTATTAGGTTGAATTGTGTATGCTCATTAAAAACAAACATGTGGCAATGAAGCCATTGAAATATTATAAACATTAAAAAACCTATTTGGTAATTATTGGTTCATTCAAGGTTTTTGTTTGTTCATTGTCTGTTCATGAAAGTGGAGACAATTTGAATACTTCGGCTAAACAAAGGAGTCAAGTATAATTTTCTGGCTCCAAGCCACTAAGGAATGTCTCCCAATGGTGTGCTAAGCTCAGTATGGATTTGCCTTACGCCAGTGGGTGGCCCCTATGTTTGGACTCAGAATATATTCTTTCTCACTTTCTGGTCCTCACAATTGAACAGACCTATTTGCTTAGAGCTGTTCCATCTGAAAATTATTCCAAAGTCCTTTACGATAAAGTTCAGCCCCGGGCTTCCTCAGCTAACCACATTCAGGGCCCAGCAGCCTTGGTGCGGTTACGTAGTGAACTATTTCATTACGTGGTGGGAAGAAACACTCGTTTTTAACTGAGATCGCCTCAGACTTTGATTCCCTGAGTAGGAATTGGGTTTTGGCCAACGTTGCCTCTTCCTCCATCCCTACTGGCCCCTGTATTTCAGTTTATCATTGCTTGCCTGAACCTCTTAACATCCTCCTAAGACGTCTTTTATCTCTGTTCTTACTCCATTACAATGGTCAACCCATGTCTAAATAAAATTTTCGAAAGTGCAAATATGAACATGCCATTTCTCCTTTGAAAGCCCCAATACTTCCCCTTTGCCCTTAAAATAACCTCTGACCTCCTTAAGACAGCACAGTGCAGACAGAGCTCGGACATGTGGGCCCCACCCCGAGGCCCCCCCTTCCCCATGCATTCTGTACAGACACCCTGGCACCTATACGCTCGATCCCTGCATATCCTACAGCCTCTCGCCACCTGCGAGGTGAGGTCTTCCCGCCAGTTGCTCCCAGAGCATCTTCTTATGACAAAAAAGATAAGTACTTTTGATTCATTCACATGGAATGGCTGTTGTTGTCATTTTTTTAAATTTGACAATCTAAGGAAAAAGAGGCCAGTGCCCCTGACTAAATAGGTGGGTGCTGCATATGTTACAGTATGCCTTGGCCTCCAGCTGGAAGTCGCTGCACTAGTAGATACAAAAGTGTTCAGGCTTTGAATGCTGACTGAGATTAGTCAGAATTAGCCTCCTCCTATAGATGCTGAAATATTGTTATTGCCCAAACTCTTACTTCCATTTTCAGTTATGCAAGTGAAGTATTAATTGTAGAGAAACCATGGAAGGATACTCTTCTGAAACACTTTTCTTATGTTAGTCATGTGATCTATTCCCCCCACCCCACAGATTTTGAAAATTGATTGCCATTGATCTTTTATTTTATGTTGTCTTGGCCTTTTGAGTGTGTTTTGTATGGAAGCTTACCCATTAGGGATATGAACTCAGTATCTGGCATTTATATTGAAATTACTTCTAAAGATTATGGGTATTTGTGGAATTTTTGTTATATTCCAAAATTTCTTTTTTTTTTTTTAAAATATATTTTATTGATTTTTTACAGAGAGGAAGGGAGAGAGATAGTTAGAAACATCGATGAGAGAGAAACATCGATCAGCTGCCTCCTGCACATCTCCCACTGGGGACGTGCCCGCAACCCAGGAACATGCCCTTGACCGGAATCGAACCTGGGACCCTTCAGTCCACAGGCCGACGCTCTATCCACTGAGCCAAACCGGTTTCGGCTATATTCCAAAATTTCAATAAAAATATTTTAAAGCATGGAATGGAGGTCAAATTACTTCCTGGTTACGTCTTCTACTCAGGGCGCCAATAATGCTTCTAACCTTTCTTTCCCTCTTAACTTAATCTGCTCCTGGGTTACGGGAATCTTAGTGATAAAAGAGATTTTCCTACCATCTCTCCTCATGCCCATGTTACCATCTTTCACACATCTCTCAGTGGGAATTCTTTTCCTTGATCCCCAAATTTATTTCATTTTAGGGAAATATCTATTGTAAAAATGTTCTTGATTTTGCTGAGATAAAAATGAAGGTACTAAAAAAATAAAAAGGGGGTAGAAAAATAATGTGATTTTGTGGGAGCATTGTCCTATTTATAAATATCTTTTGTTCATCACCTGCCTTCCTGGATCCCCAACTCTCTAAGAACTCAGAGATCCAACTCCTCAGAACTGGGGCTTGGGGGGTGCCCCCAGGGCACATTTTAGAACCTTTTCAATCTTCTCTCAGAAGAGGTTGTGCTTTGATTGACACTTAGACCTGATGATGTACCAGCACTGGTAATTACCTTCGCAACCAGTGAATCAAAAGCAAGTCTCAAACCAGAATGGGAAAAAGTTGAATTAAATTACTATCTTAATATTGCTGAGCACTCTCCCATTTCAGTACAAGAGAGGGAACTGTGGATTCAACATTTTAATTGATGCGTTCACTTATTCATTCAAGGGTGCACTGAATACCCACGGCACGTGGGGTGCGGCGCTAAATTTATTTCATCAGGCTTCTCACTTTCAAACTATTTTGGGACTCCTGAGTAGCAGAGTCAATCAAAAAAAGGTTATTTTTATGCCTCAAATATGCAAGAAGATTTTTGACATAAATGTTTATTTACCTAAAAGAAATATGCTACTTGTCTTCTTTAACTAAGAAATGCTGAATTATTCTGTGCACTACTTAGATCTTCTTGGGAAGTTTCATCTCTATTTAGATAAATATAATCATAATATACCATCTGCAAAAAAAGGAAATTAGCATTTTCATGAAAAACAGTAAATGAGCAGGGGATAGTTAGAATAATAAAAATACTTAGAACTGTGCATATTGAGCAATAAATGCCTTTCTCCGTTTGATATTTCCCTCCAAGGAGTGAATCTCAACAGCCACAAAGTGTGTCAGGCAGCAAATATTTTTGGCATCTATATTTCATTAAGTAACTGTGTTTCTTCCTGATTATTTTTAATTTTCTTCCTCATTGTGCAGTCAATTATAACATTCAAACTTGAAAAGATGAGTTATTATGCCTAGTTAATTTCTAGAGGGAGAGCGAGTCACACAGATGGACAAAGTCAGAGACCTTACAAGTTGGAAATGGTTTAAACCTTAATTTTCAAGGACGAAGTAGCCTAATTTTTTTCTTGTAGCTTCTGGGCATGTCAGCCACAGACCGTTCCTTGTCCTGCTCCCCAGCTCGGGTCCGAGAAGCCGGCAGATTTCACACAGCGTCACAGAGCTTGTCCCTCTTTGGTGCCATAGAAAAAATACAAACATGTTCAGGGCTTGGTGAGTTGGATTTTGTGGCTTCGAAGGTCTCCTTATCATTCTATAGGACAATATGAATTCTGCAGAGAGACAACATTCTATTTGGAAATTCTTCAAAGAGACAAAGTCGGGGTAGGATATTGGCGGATAAGCCAGCCTCCAATGATACCTCAGGATCATGGCCTGTTCGTCTCTGCAGGGGACACCAGGTCCCGAGGTGGAAGCCCGGGGTGGTCAGATGTCCCTTTCCTGCCCTGACTGTGGACACTTAGCTCCCCCCCCAATCACTCCTGGGCAGACCTGGACGTGACTCAGAGCGGCCGCACCTGAGACCGGAGAGTGGGCTTCGGGGAGGGTCGCTGAGATGCGTGGGGCTGCAGGCCAGAGAGAGAGAGGCCGAGTCATTAGGGCCTCAACACCCCCAGTGCTGCGGGTCTGCGGCGATGCCCAGGCACAGCTGGCACCGTGGAGAACAGCTGGACCTCAGCACAGAGGTTTAGGCTAGGCCAGTGGTCGGCAAACCGCGGCTCTCGAGCCACATGAGGCTCTTTGGCCCCTTGAGTGTGGCTCTTCCACAAAATACCACGTGTGGGCGCGCACGTATAGTGCGATTGAAACTTCGTGGCCCATGCGCAGAAGTCAGTTTTAGGCCTGGGCGAGTCTATTTTGAAGAAGTGGCGTTAGAAGAAATGGGGGGTGTCGGTCGGTCAGTCGGGTGATGGGAGACGCCGTGCAGGTGGGCTGCGGGATACGCAGTGCGGGGGGCAGTACATTGTTTTGAGGTACGTTCGCTGAGGTCGACCCCTTCCAACTCTCCCATCCACACTCGTCTATCTGAAACAAGTACACAAGACGAGTGTGGATGGGAGAGTTGGAAGGGGTCGACCTCAGCGAATGTACCTCAATCAGATTGAGGACGTTTTTAGCAAAGGCCAGCTTAGGAATACCCTAATTAAGTTAATAACAATGTACCTACCTATATAGTTTAAGTTTAAAAAATTTGGCTCTCAAAAGAAATTTCAATCGTTGTACTGTTGATATTTGGCTCTGTTGACTAATGAGTTTGCTGACCACTGAGCTAGGCAGTCTCAGGCAAGAGAACAGGGTGCTGAGAATGTGCTTTGTTCAAGGGGTGCCAGCAAGGAGAACGTGTTACACGGGGAGAAATGGGACCTGCTCCCTGAAAACGACAAAGCGGTACGAGGCTGTTTGCGCTGAAACTGCGCCGGAGAAGAAACCCAACCACAACGCAAACAGAAGTGCCCTGGCCACAGGGGCGCCCCGAAAACCTCTGGAGGCGGCCAGCAAGTTTACTTTTTCCACAGATAGCGGTCCAGAGTCTCCGCGGCCGCCCGGATGTCTCAGCGCAGAGCGGGGAGCTGGCTGGGACACAGGGGTGGCCAGGTCTTGTCCACCTGGCCTTCCAGACAGCTTCAGGGCCCCGGTGGATGATGGGCCCACTCAGTTTTAAGTATTGTACCGGGTGGCCACACGCAGAGTGAAGTACTGGTGTCCCCGTTGAAATATCACCCCCTTGAATTTGTTTGCGGGGGATGGGCCAGGGACAGGACATAGGACTGTGGAGAGAGTTGTTCCCGGGGGCCCCGTGACACTGAACAGTGGGGTTCCCATACTTTCACGGGCATTAGAACTACCTGAAAAGCTTGTTGTGACTCCGCTTCCAGGCCTTTGTCCCAAGAGCTGCTGACTCAGTGGATGATGGGGAGGCCCTTGAATTTGCATTTCTGACAGACTCCCGGGTTTGGAGAACCTATCCTCTCATGCAGTGGATCCCGCAGTTGAACGTCTAGTATCCGAACCAGATGGAGGGCTTGTTACGCACAGAGTGACCGGCCCACCCACAGGGGGTGAGGATTTGCCCAAGTGCCCGGCAGTGTTGATGCTGATGGATGGGGAACACCGAGCTAGGGCGTGCCCACGGGCAGCCAGCGGTCAGCTTCTTAGCTATTGTATCTGGTCTTCTCTCACCTACCACTTAGTGTGTCCCCAAGGATGATAGAAAATAAAAGAACGCAGTGGTCGACTATGGACCTATGAACCAGGAGGTCAGGGTTTGATTCCCAGTCAGGGCACATGCCGGGTTGCGGGCTTGATCCTAAGCGGGGGGCGTGCAGGAGGCAGCCGATCCATGATTCTCCCTCATCATTGATGTTTCTTTCTCTCTCTCTCTGAAATCAGTAAAAATCTTTTAAAAAAAAGTAATGAAAAAAATAACGGTAAGTCATTGGTTCCTTGGTTCAATGGTTGCTCATTCAAACACCACACACTTGGCCTCTTGTGACAAGAAGCCTGGGTGCCCCTTATGCTTCCTCAGGATCCGGGCCTGAGGCTTTCGCTGGGGCACGACTTCACACTCCGGGAGGGTCAACCCTCAGACACGCATGGGAGCCCGGCCCCGCGGCTTCGCCAGCAGCAGCCATGAGGCTCTCCTCCGTCATGACGCCATCGCTTGTTCTGTTTTTCTCTCACCTACAGGAAGTCTTCCCTCCGCTAATGCCAAGATTATAATGGACAGCAACTAACCAACTATTTGATCACATTATTAACTGAGAACAAAGCGGACAGGGTCCGTTTACCGAGGGAGCCCGGGAACAGTCTTCGTGTAGAACCTGAGCTGGAAGTAATGGAACCACTTTCTGGAAGAACTTTATTCTTTCCTAAAGTTTCGTTATGGAAATCACAGCACACTGCGTGGAGAGTCTCAGTAAAGCGACGCTCATTAAGAAAGAGGTAATGGAAAGTGGGCCACTCAAGGATGCTTATCAGATATGTTTGAACCTCATTAATTCAGTCCTTTCCTATGAAAGAACAGTCCTACTGGGCTCTTAATTATTAATATGTTCAAATATTATTTTTCCCCACATTAGTCATGATTGAGGGAAAACCTACTTAGAGAAAAATTAGTCTAAAAATATTCAAGTAAACGTTGATAAGAAGGCACTTAACTTCTAGGAATAGAAATCAATGTATACATTATAAGTCCTTGATACTTATTATCTATCTATATAAAACCCTAATATGCAAATCAACTGAACGGCGGAACGACTGGTCGCTATGACGCACACTGACCACCAGGGGGCAGATGCTCAACGCAGGAGCTGCCCTCAGCCCACAGGCTCTGACTGGCAGCAGCGGTGGGGGGCAGGGCCGGTGAGCAGGCTGTGCCAGGCCAGCCAAGGTGGGTGGGGGGCCCCCCGATTGCCCTGCCGGTTGCCCCACAGATAGGCCCTGATCGCTAGACAGGCCTAGAGACCCTACCCATGCACAAATTTTGTGCACCGGGCCTTTAGTATCCTAATATATAAAAACCCAGGGTCCATAACATCCAAAACGACCAAAGGCTCCACTGACCAGCAGCTGCGCTTCTCTTTCTCTTGGGCCTCTGCTGGGGCTGCTGATCAGCCCTGCCTCTCTGATCAGGCCCATTGATAGGCCCGGAGGTGCTGAATAGCATAGAAACTGACAACTCAGAACCAAATATGGGTGAAGTGTGAGGAGCCAATGGCTGCCTAAGAGGCAGAGTTTTTGACATTGACTGGCATAGAAACTGACCAATCAGAACCAAATCTGGGTGAACTGTGAAGGCGGAACCTAAGGTGGGGGCTGAGGAGAGGTTTTAAGGGCAACAGCTGTTTGGTGTAAGGTGTAAGAAAGCGGTTCAATTTTTTAATGACCGGTTTGGCAGTATAGTGCATATGGCTGGCTATCAGTCCAGATATAGGGATTATGTATTTTTGTCTGCCAAGAGCATCTCCTCCTGCTGAAAAAGGCTTTTCCCTTCCATTTAAGCAATCCTATTCTATATAATCTATCTATACTACTAAAAGGGCAATATGCTAATTAGACCGGGTTGACCGACCATCTTCTGGATGTCCGACTTCCTTCTGGACAAAGCCATGGTGGTGGTGGCTGAGGCAGAGGCTGTTAGGGTTGATCAGGCCAGAAGGGGAGGGCAGTTGGGGGCAAGATCAGGCTGGCAAGGGAGGGCAGTTAGGGGTGATCCGGCAGGCAGGTGAGCGGTTAGGAGCCAGCGGTCCCAGATTGCGAGGGGGATGTCCGACCACCAGTTTAGGCCCAATTCCACAAGGATTGGGCCTAAATCGGTGGTCAGACATCCCCCAAGGGGTCCCCGATTGGAGAGGGTGCAGACTGGGCTGAGCGGCACCCCCCCATGCACGAATTTTCTGCACCAGGCCATTAGTGTTATATATAAAGCCTGAACAATGAGGTCTAGGTCTTTGTAAGTTATCTGGTTTTATTCACTAGGTACTTCCCACATTTTACTTCTAGCAATATGTTTTCTATTAGAAATCATTAAAACTGCCTTTAAAATTATTTTCTAAAATATCCTTTCTTTTTGGGGAATCATTTCTCTCTTTTTCCCTAAAACTCAACTTCCTTCTTATTCAGCTTGCTGCTCTTACTGAGTTTCCTGTCACCATTTACCGCCTCTGGAGCCTTTCAATTACCCAAGACAGAAGCAGGGTTTTCTCAGAACCTTCCTCTCACCCGCACACGAATTCAATCCCCAAGTTCCATGAATTCTGCTACCAGCTAACTGCAAATACTGCCTGACTTCATGCCCTTACCGTATGTAATTGAAAGGATTCCAGTATTCCTCTCAGCTCTCTTCCTGCAACTAGGGTTTTCATTTTCTTCACACACACACACACACACACACACACACACTCACATACACATACACTCTGGGTTTGTATACCTGACAGTTTATACTGTACACTGAAAGAACACGATATCCCCTGCTAAAATCCTAATAACGTCTCCCTGTGGCCTCCCATTACAGAAACCAAATTCCCAGTCATGCCGCAGAGAGCCCTTTATTTTTAGCTCCCGCCTTCCTGCATTCTGGGCTCTCTGCTTTTCCCAGTCATGCCTGGTCACCTGGGACCTTTTCCTGTATTCTTCCATTTCGAATGACTTCCCCAAGTTGTAAACTTTGTCTTATGAGAAACAGCTCAACCATCCCTTCCTCTTAAAGGCTCTCCTCATCTCTCCCCCTGGGACAAGCCAGCAGAGTCTAACCGTTTCCCAGCAAGTATATTGACCTGTCTGTATCCTTACTATTTTTATTTAATGCTTCTTTCAGGGCACAGCAGATGATCCCCAGATATTGACTGGCTGGCTGAATGAATGAATCTAAGTATCATACTTTAAAAAAGACAACTAAGTTAGTTTATTATATACACTAGAGGCCCAGCGCGTGCAAAATCATGTGTGGTTAGGTCCCTAGGCCTAGCCTGGCCTCCGTCTAATGGCCTCTGCAGCCCTGTGACGCTACATGAAGCTCCCTGCCCCAGGATGCTCCATGATGCTCGTGGCCCCTCGAATGCTCTGCGAGGCTCCCCCTGCCCCTCGACTGCTCTGTGAAGCTTGCTGCTGCCCTGCAAAGCTCACCGCCGGCCGCACCACAAAACTCCCCCTGCCCCACAACTGCTTTGTGAAACTCACTGCTGCCCTGGTGACTGCTCCGCTAAGCTCACAGCCACCCCGCAATGTAGCCCGCCATTGCTGCTCAACAGTCTCCAGTCCAGCCCTGCCACCAGCCCCCCTCGTGGTGAGCAGCTCGGGGGCTGGGGTGGAGGGGGGGGACTGAGAGGTGCTCCATGCACTTCATGGTGAATGGTCACCTGTTCGGTCGTGATGGCACCTAGCTTTTTATATATATACTAGAGGCCCGGTGCACAAAAATTTGTGCACTCGGGGGTGGGGGTTCCCTCAGCTTGGCCTGTGCCCTCTCGCAGTCTGGGATATCTTGGGGGATGTCCGCCTGCTGGTTTAGACCCGCTCCCTGGGGGATCGGGCCTAAGCTGGCAGTCAGACATCCCTCTGTCAGCCCGGGAGTCCTTGGGGGATGTCCACTTGCCAACGGGGAGCAGGCCTAAGTTGCAGTCAGACATCCTTAGCACTGCTGAGGAGGCGGGAGAGTCTCCTGCCACCACCGCTGTACTGGCAGTCATCAGCCTGGCTTGTGGCTGAGCAGAGCTCACCCTGTGGGAGCGCAGTGACCACCAGGGGGCAGCTCCTGCATTGAGTTTCTGCCCCCTGGTGGTCAGTGTGTGACCAGTCATTGGCAGTCATTCTGCTGTTAGCGTCAATTTGCATATAACCCTTTTATTATATAGGATTAGGATGCTTCAAACAAGGTGTATCTTTAATATGTTGATGTATATTCCTGCCCTGTCAGAATGTCACTACTTAGTACTTTCCTCTTGAGGTTTGGTTCATTTTCCCCCTGAAAAACAAAAACATTGACCTGCCCAAATCAAAGGATGCAAACGAGAACGAGAGCGAGAAGGAAAACATCTGGCATTTATGCCTCCACAATTCTCCTGACATAGGAGTTTGACAGACTCTCATATGAGTTTGAAAGACTTTTTTTTATTAGTGCCTGAACATGATTTCTATTTCTAGCAGGTTCAGGAAATTCTTCCCTATGGAAGCATGGTCCAATATTGCCAACGTGCAGTGTGGCTGTTAAAAATGGAAAGTGACACGAACCTCTGGAAAAATGACTCAGATTTTAACAGAATCACAGTTGGTGAAATTCATTCATGAAATTTTATTTTTGAGGGAGGTTGACCGGCAGCATGTCCCCTTTCTAATTACTGCTGGTCACCCCTTAACACAGAACTGATCCCCCGACTCCCAAGTTATCATCAGTCGGCACCAAGTAGTATTGAATCACACACACCAAGTGATGAATGGAGAGCCTGCCCGAATCGGTGGTTTCTACGTGACATTTATAGACAAATTCTATGCATCTCGCCAGAAGTCAGCTGTGTGTTTCCTTGGTTTCTCCCTGGACACGTAACACTTGTGGGTTTATTTCACGTAAACCTCCAGCACTGCTTTTGGAAGAGTCAAGAGTTCACCTTCTGCTTTGCCTGAGTTCACTGGCATCTCTTTGCTCTTTCGCTGCTAATTAAAACCAAAGGGGGAGGCGCTGCTTCCGGGTGGAGGCTGCCATCTTGCTTTGCCTCACCTCACTCTTGCCTCCCCTGTGTCACCAAGCAGCCCTGTCACCAACGTCTTTGCACTAGTGCCTTTGTCTGATAGGTTTGGTTCAGCCTCAATTTTGTGATAGGATCCAGAGCAGAGTACAAATGGCTTTTGAATGCGTATAATTATCATTTCAACTTTAATTGGAATTTCTACGTTCAGTTAACATAATGGAGAAAGTGAATTTCACACTTTTGAAAGCAAAATCATTTCTAAATGTTAAGGTTTGTAAGAACTTGAAATTCACTCTTAGACATGAAAGTAAGAAGGAATTTCATTGATTATCTATTCTGTCCTACACGCAAATATGTCAATGCAGGCTGCAGGTCTTGATTTTTCCTTCAATCTGGTCTTGTGTTGACACATATTGGCGGGAGGTGCAAAGGCATTTTTACATCAGGCTCTGGTTCCATTTCTTTTGGGGACCCTCCCCCCAGCACAGAACATAGGTTTCAAGAAGATTGGTAAGCACTCGTTGGATTTATTCAGTGTATGATGTTGGACTATATGGAAATGTGGAGAACTGTTTTTAAATTTTTTTCACTTAATGTCTTCTCACTTTACAACTGGGAGCTTTTAAATGATGTCTGGCTTGCTTTGTAGAGTTGTTAGAGTTTCGGCACAGAAAAGGGGGGTTAGCATCTTTCGTTGTAAACATGACAAGTATAGACTTTCTGAATTCAGCAAAGTGTGGAAGGAGCAGGGCAACCCATCACTCCTAAGCAGCTGGATTAAAACACACACAACAAAACTCAACACTGCACCGCAGAGTCCTACTGCGATCATTTCTTTTCCCGTTTCTTCCTTTCTTCCTTTTTTTTAAAAAAAATAATACATGTGCAATCATTCTCCCCAGAACGGTCACAGCTTGAGTTGAAATAATTGCTCTAATTTGTGTGGCAAAAAAACCACCCTCATTTGTGCTGATAAAATGCAACTCACGGCAAGTCGCTGCCTGTGGTTCTAATGCGATTCCAAAAGCTGTCTGCATAAAGGAATGCGCCGGACATGTGCAGGGCGAGGGCCATTTCATTCCGGTTGAGTTTTGGAACAATTCAGCTGCTGGGGTACAATGCCCACTCATGTCTGGTAAGTAATTTTCCATCCACGCAGATTTATTTCCAGCCCCACAGTGTGATTCTTGAAGACTCGCCAGTGATTGGAGCGCTTACGGCCTCTGTGCTGTGTTTTATGCAACTGCACTCTGCGCGGGCCTCTCACGAAAGGCCACGCCAAGTTGCGGAAGGTGAAGACTAAAGGAGCCGGCGGCGAATAAAGGAAAACATTTCCACGTGGTCCAATCACTTGAAGACTGTTTCGAAGGCCACTCCACACACAGAAACATGGAGGGCCTAGCACCCACACTGAACACTGAAATAACAACTCAACCACGTGGGCATTTCAGGTTCTCAGGGCATGGGAATGTGCTTGCTTGTCTGCTTATTTATTTATTTACTGAGGCCCGGTGCACGAAATTCATGCCAGAGTAGGCCTTTGCAGGCCCGGCATCATCCGGAAGGTCGTCCAGACGGTCGTTCCGCTGTTTGGCTGTTTGGTCGATTTGCATATTATGCTTTTATTGTTATAGATATTCTAGTTTTATTTTTTTTTATTTTTTTTATTTTTTATTTAATACTATTTTTTTTTATTGCTTAAAGCATTACAAAGGGTATTACATATGTGTCCTTTTTCCCCCCCCCACCCTTGACAAGCCCCTTCCCTCCCTTAACCCCCAGTGTCTTATGTCCATTAGTTATATTCTAGTTTTATTTTTATGTTATTTATTTATTTTATTTTTTTGTTGTTGATCCTCACCTGAGGATACTTTTCCATTATTTTTAGAAAAAGTGGAAGGGAGAGAGGCACACAGAGAGAGACATTGATGTGAGAGGGATACGTCGCTTGGTTGCCTCCTGCACAGCCCAGACCAGGGCCTGGGATGGAGCCTGCAGCCGAGGTATGTGGCCTTGACCAGAATTGAACCCGGGACCGCTTAGTCCTCCGGCGACATTCTATCCACTGAGCCACACCAGCTAGATCTGTGTGAGCTCTTTATGCTCCCAGGAGCGAGGGCATTTAAGATTGTCAGGAGAAGTCAACGGGTCTAATCATCTAATTAAACTCTGTCCTGACATCCCAATAGCAACGATTTCCATCTCAATGCCTCCTGGCACTGGCTCGCGCGATTCTCTTCCACTTTCCCGCCACCTTTGACCTTCTGGTAAGTTCGCTCACTTTGGTGCGTGTTGTGGAGCCTCTGTCTCTCCCGGAGCTGGCGAGCTCACAGGCAGGGTTTTGTCTCGTTGTTGCCCTGCACCCAGTCAGCACGGGTGGCTGGTCTACACAGCCGGCTCCCAGCTGTGCCTGGTCTACAGGTGCCTCTACAGGCTGCTTGACCTGTGCATGCGTCCAGGTCCCAGCATGCCTTGCTGGTTTGTTTGCTGTTATCTGTATGTATGGCATCTTTTCTGTATTTGTCATCATTTGTGCCTGTGCTTCGCTCTGGGACTGAGCTGAGGAGGAACTATCCAGGGCATGGAGCACACCAGGAGCACTGCTTTCCTGTGGGCCTGTCCTCCCACCTCCCTACCCGCTCAGCTTCCGAATGGGCCCGCATCCTCATTGTTGCTCCTCTGGGCCCCAGGGGTCTTCTGAAAGCACCGCCCATCTTCTCAGCCTCTGGGCAGCCTCCTCTGGGGTGTGATGAGCAGACTCCCCTAGGGAAAGCCTGGGGGTGGGGGGTGCCTTCAGAAGACGCCTCCCGATTTTCTTCTTGGGAGTCTCAACGACATAAGTCTTGGCATCTCTCTGGCTCACCTTGCTTTAATGCATACAATTTAAATATTTTATTTTGCTTTTCTGGTTCTTGCGGGGAGGCTTGCTCAAATCCCCTGTTCCACTAAGACTGGGAGCTGGTCTCCCTCCACTTCCTCGTGTAAAAAGGTTTGGTTATCATCTTTAGTGCAAGAGTAATCTGGAAGCAAAAATCTGATGATTAAAAAAATTTTTGTTTTAGTCATTTAAAGTATGCATAGCTTTACATAGGTAGGGACTATTCATGTGGACATTGTGTGAGAGATAGAACCATCAGTAATGATGAGAATCATTGACTGGCTGCTTCCTGCACGCCCCCTACTGGGGGAATCGAACGCGCAACGATGCACACCACCTCCCTGGTTAAATTTGTCATAAATAAATAGCCGTGATTTAACTTTTTCTATTGGGCAATTCCTAAGATATGTCCCCAAATAGAGAACAAATAGAATATTCTTGAATATTAACATTTTTAAAGATGGCCTAGGGTTTGAGAGATGCCTCCCTTTTCTATTTGAATAACACTTCTATGTATTTCCCTCGGCCATAATGAAGGTGGGCTCTCAGCAGTGTTGCTCAGATGTATGTCATGCCATTGCATTTAGTGATTATTTTTTGTCCACAACGCTGACTAAATGAACTTCCTGACACCACAATGCAGTTTAAAATACTTCTATAAAATTTCCAAAAGCACTATTTAATTTGTATAACATTTGTTCATCATTGAAATGTAGATAATTAGAGAAAATAGAGACATGACAAAGAATTAAAGATTCCATTAGTGCTTCTGACACCTTATAAATCATCAACTGAAGAAAATGCTGAAAAATACCAACCTTAGCTGAGTATTGATCTTCCCAATGTACTTCAGCGTCTCTGCAAATAGTTTTCTAAACATACAAATTAAGTGGACTAGAAAGGGAAAGCCATCCTTAGTCGACTAAATGGTATTGGAAAGAGTTTCATCATTGCTTTCTTCCAGCGCTTTAATGGGTACCAGAAGAATTCATTTAGGATGAGTAAGACAACTCTCATACAGTGTCACAATTCATTAACTTAGCTAATCTCCACAAATTAATGAATTACTCAATTTTATGTCAATTGATAATTGTCCTTTAATTTATAAAGCTTTTTCAAGTCAATACATTTATTTAGATGTCCTGAAGCTGTTACTTTAATGAAATTAATCCAATCAAGCCAATTATATTTATTAGAGTAAAAATTCTTTATATGAAATATAAGTTGCCAAACTCTAGAATTTTTACATATTTCAGGAGGTCTTTTATCCAAAAACATATGTAAGAATGAAGTAAAAAAAGAGAAATTGCAATAATAATTCTCAAATTTTAAAGTGTTATGTTACACTTGTGTGTGTGTGTGTGTGTGTGTGTGTGTGTGCATGGGGGGAGGGAGAGTTGAAGAGGAAGACAGGACTATAGAATAGAAAGGTATTCTATTCTTTTTGTGTGTGTGAATTTCTTCTTCTTCTTCTTCTTCTTCTTCTTCTTCTTCTCCTTCTCCTTCTCCTTCTCCTCCTCCTCCTCCTCCTCCTCCTCCTCCTCCCCCTTCTTCTTCTTCTTCTTCTTCTTCTTCTTCTTCTTCTTCTTCTTCTTCTTCTTCTTCTTCTTTCAATTTCTTCTTCTCCTTCAATAGCAATGTCATAATATTATGCAAATCACATGTAATTTTCACTATTATTGATATCCCTACACTGCTAATAGAGTTGATGACCTCAGTCTTTATCAAGAAAATATGCATTATCATGAGGTAACTACAGTATTCTACCTGGTGGGATATCATTTAGGCAGCAAGTGGCAACTGCAATGTTACAAAAGCAACTCATTTTCTGGAAGGTGAGTGTCTATAATGACAAATATTGAAATAAAATGTAAGAAAAATAATACGTTAGTTGCATATTTCCAAATAGTTATTCAACCAATTGTTGAATATTTACTGGAAATTTTCTGGTTTCTCCTGAATTCTTGACATTACTTAGACATAGGTTTTGCTGATATTACAACATAATAATATATTGGTGGTTATTTTAAACATTGTCAATAATTAATACATCTCTCTAGAATATATCTAGCATAGCAGATTCAATTATCACTATTAACAGTTAACGGTGAATAAGAAGGGATATACTAGCCAGCTAGGTGCACAGGATCCCCTTCCTTTTCATCCACGAAAGCAATATCACATTAAGTGATTGAGAGCACACTGTTTAATGAATTGAATTAGAAAGTGTATTTATCAGGACAATTCAACATTTTTCAACTTCAAACAATCCGCTCTGGCATTCTAGATTGATCAAACCACTTAAGCAATTGCTCATCTTCACTTTATTTCATTACACATTGTGTGAACTTCCAAAACTCAAGTTCACATTAATGCCGTTTTGTGTTTGGTTATTTATATGAGTCTCCTGTGTTGATTCTGTCCACTAGATACCGTGTACAGTTCTACTTTCCTGTACTGCTCAGGTACAGGGTGATGAAACCCTTACCTCACTAACCGTTCTTCAACACGTGAGGAAAACTTTAGAATATGAAAACCTACCATGAAACACTTCCCTTAAAAAGAGCAACAAGGAACTGGCCTGAGTTTTACACAAGTATAAGCTGTCAGTGTCTTTGGTGTCTCAAGAGAAAAGCTGCTCATCTGAAGGCAACGACAGTCCGAACATTCAAGAAATGGTTAATAAATGGTGCATCCTGAGAGATGACAGAGCGAAGGTGAAGAGACATGCGGATGATGTAAGAATATAGCAAGGAGATGCAATCGGTCAATCATGAGGGAACGGCAGGCAGAAATGGACTGTGCAACAGGAAACGTTTATAATACTCAAGGATGCGAAATAAGGATTGAAAGAGTAGAGAATAATATGCGAGGGATTGGGAAAATGCCCTAAATAAAAGTCAGGTTACATCCTCAAATAAAAGAGGCAAATAATTAATTAAAATATATAGTCTCTTCCTTTACCTCTATAACTTGTTTCCTAAACCCATTTCTTCTAGGAATTACTTCTTCTACCTCCATGGTTTACCAAATAAATGTTCTTTAATGCCGGGAGCCGGTCCATCCTTGCTGTTTCAAGGGACCTGGCATATATGGCATACTGTTCTTAATATGTTTGCTCACCTCCTTAGCGCCATGTGTTTTAACCAAGGTCACCTCTCCGAGAAAGGTTGTTTCCCCACGTGGGGATTTTTCCCTGAGGTTAGGGAGGGGATACAACCCCTTAATTAAGTGCCAGGCGGGTAGTTAAGCTACATAATCTTTACTCCCTGAAATGGAGATAAGAAACGCCTTAACCTTTGTAATAGAAATTGACAGGATTAAAATCGGCTGGTATAAATATAGATGTAACAAGACAATAAACATCAGATCCACATCAGCTCCTCATCAGCTCCTCATCAGCTCCTCATCAGCTCATCATCAGATCCTCATCAGATCCTAACCAGAACCTAGCCAGAGAACATGGCAAAAGATCCTGGACAGAACCTGGCTACAGAACTTGGCTGGAGAACCTAGACAGAACATGGCGGGAGAACCTGGATAGAACCTGGCTGGAGAACCTGGCTACAGAACCTGGCAACAGAACCTGGCTGGAGAACCTAGTGAGAGAACATGGCTACAGAATCTGGCGGGAGAACCTTGCTATGCTGATCAACTGAATGCTGCCTCCATGTCCTTCCTTCTTCGCCAACTCCGTCCACACCTTTGGGGACCCCTGGACCTGTTGGGGTTGGACTCCAACACTTTAAGACACACACACACACACACACACACACACACACACACACACACAAACACACATATGTAATTTCCCTTCAGGCTTCACCCTGAGAGGTGGGTAGGGCTCCTGGTGTTAAAACTCACAAAAGCGGGAGAGGGGCATGGTGTTTTTAACTCTCAAGCTGACGTACATGGAGGAATTCCTGAACCCTGCTTGAGGTCCCACCAGCATTGGCTCCACTGGCTGGCCCGCTTCCACCCCCAATAAGATGTGGGTCTGGAACTCCCTAGTTTCCAGAGCCACGGTTTGTTCTGTGACTCCGATTCTACCAAGCATGTCAAACTTGTGGCCGGCGGGCCGCATGCCTCGTTAGTTTGACATGCTTGAATGGGAATGATGATATCCAACTGCTTTTTACGTTGGACCAAACCATAGAAGTCAGCTGTCTTTTTGGCCTGACTCTGTTTGATCACCTTGCTTTCCTCTGGTCTCCAATATTTCTTGCTCAGTCTTAGAACCCACTTTTGAATCGAATACATTTGACATAGAACATTGTTTACGGTGTAGAGCACGGTCTTTTGATACATTTATATATTACACTACCATTGCGGATGCAGTGCTATCTATCACATTGCATAATGGTAGCATATATTCATTGTTCTGGGTTTCTGTTCTGTTAAATACTGAAGAGAAGTCACAGAGGGATCAGAAGCAGAAAAACTAATAAATCTGAGCATTAGAACCTTCCGAGGCTCTTACGGTAATAATGCACTCTCGCGAGGCCAGGTGATTCATGTCAGACTGACCCTTACATCGCGTCCCAGATCAATACCCTACCAGTGGGGATGCCCACCACACTGTAAATCACACATTCTTCCCCCTAGTGATGTCTCAAGACAAAATCCCAGAGACTACACATCCTGCTCTGTCATTAACACTCGGATAGAGTGCTAAGTACGTCCCACGGATGGCAGGTGGGAACAGAAACGCCAGCAGGACAGTCCCAGTAGCTCCCGTTTCCATAGCATCTGTGCCCCAGAGGCTGCCCCATCTGCCTCTCCTCCCACGTCGCACGGCTTCCTGCTTCTCATTTGCTCACTTAGCCAGTGTTGTACGTCTAGTCCTCCCCCCTCCCATCTTAGTGCCTCATTGGCCTGTGCCTGGATCCTTCGTTCCTGTTGCAATTGCTGACATTTGTACAACCACTTAGAAGACTGCTGGGATTTAAAGCAACCACTAAATAAAACAACAATAGAGTAAGTGAAATATTGCAGCAACGTCTAGTTTTCACAATACTTGGCACGATTGTTTTCCTATTCCTTTTCTCCATACTGAGAAAGAGATGCTTCCTGGACTTGGCTTAGAAGAGGACAATTCCTTACCCTCTATGTGAGTGAGTGAATCCTTTGAATTATTTAGTGGTACTTGGGCATAGTTTAACTTTCCATTTTTTTCTTTATTTTTTTTTAGTTTTGTTTTATTGCTTAACATATTACAAAGAGTAGTACATATGTCTCCTTTTTTCCCCCTTGACCTTCCCCTGGCCTCCCCTACTCCCCAGTGTCTTGTGTCCATTGGTTATGCTTATATGCATGCATACAAGTCCTTTGGTTGATCTCTTACCCCTCCCCCACAACCCTCCCTGGCCTTCCCGCTGTAGTTTGACAGTCTGTTCGATGCTGCTCTGCCTCTGTATCTATTTTTGTTCATAAGTTTATAATGGTCTTCATTACCCATAAATGAGTGAGATCATGTGGTATTTTTCTTTCATTGACTGGCTTATTTCACTTAGCATAATGCTCTCCAGTTCCATCCATGCTGTTGCAAATGGTAAGAATTCTTTCTTTTTTACAGCAGCATAGTATTTCATTGTGTAGATGCACCACAGTTTTCTAATCCATTCATCTGCTGATGGGCACTTAGGCTGTTTCCAAATCTTAGCTATGGTAAATTGTGCTGCTATGAACATAGGGATGCATATATCCTTTCTGACTGGTGTTTCTGGTTTCTTGGGATATATTCCTAGCAGTGGGATCAATGGGAATTCCATTTTTAACTTTTTGAGGAAACTTCATACTAACTTTCCATTTTTATAGAAGAATAAACTATGGGTCAAACGATTAAATGTGTCACTGATAACATTAATGTTCACTAGAGTAGAATACACTACTGAAATATTGAGACTAATATGTGCATAAGGAAGGAAGAAATCTGAAGGAAGAAATAAAAGATACGCTTACATAATGGCTGTCCTCTATAGTAAACACAAAGCGTAGGCGATATTTCAAAGTCTCGTCAAGGAGATTTTTGAAGTGGAATTGTGCGAACAGATGTTTCACATAGAAAAAACCAATTGCTGATAAAAATAGGACTGAAAGGAAACAAATCATTATTATCTCTGGTGACTTAGGGAAGCTTGTTGTCAACCACTTTTATGAAGTTTTTTCCCTATTATTGAATTGATTGGGGTGACATTGGTTAATGAAGTTACATAGGTTTCAAGTGTATAATTCTCTATATCTTGCACTGTGTGCCCACCACCCAAAGTCAAGTCTTCTTCATATATTTGACCCCCTTTGCCCTTTGCTACCCCTGAGCCCCTCTTCCCTCTGGTAGCCACCATATTGTTGTCTGTCTATGAGTTTTGTTTATTTGTTTTTCTTATTTATTCACTTGTTGCTTTCAGTTTTATATGCCACTTATGAGTAAAATCATATGGCTCTTATTTTTTTCTGTCTTACTTATTTCACTTAGCATAATAGTCTCAAGGTCCAACCATGTTGTCACAAATGGCAGTATTTAATAATTTCCGATGGCTGAGTAGCATCCCGTTGTACATATATGCCACATATTCTTTTTTTTTTTTAAATCCTCACCCGAGGATATTTTTCCATTGATTTTTTTAGAGCGAATGGAAGGGAGGGGAGAGACACAGAGCAAGAAACAGCAATGTGAGAGATACACATCTATTGATTGCCTCCTGCACACACCCTGACTGGGCCGGGGATTGAGCCTGTGGCTGAGGTACATGCCCTTGACCAGAATCGAACCTGTGACCCTTCAGTTCTTGGGCTGATGTTCTATCCACTGAGCCAAACCAGACAGGGCTATTCTGTATCCAATTCTCTATCGGATGAGTTTTGAGGAATGCAGTGCCACCTGCACCAGACGGAAGGTGGGCATGAGAGGCTGGCTGGCAGCTTTCCTCTACAGAAATGAACCTCTACGGTAAGCAGGGGGGTGCAAACCTCCTCTTCTCCCTTACTTTACAGGTCAAGATTCACAGAGCCCCACGCACAGCTCTTGCTGCAGATGGATGAAGCAACTCCACTGGCAGCAGCCACCTGGGAGAATCCAGGGCTTTCTCCAGGCCGCCCTGCAGACAGGGGCAGGAGATGCCAACATGGCAGATGGAATCACTGGAGAGAATCCATGCTGGAGTCGCAGCTGGTAGCTGGCGAGTATGAGAGATACAAGGGAACCATTGCTTACTCAAACCCAGGGAGGAATAACCACCGAGTTCTTGGGAACCTTCAGGAATCAAATAAAAGTAAAGCTGTGAAAGCATCAGCAAGAATAAAACATGGACGAGAGACAAATGACGAACACAGAAGTAAATGCAACCAAGAGGGAAGGATTACATTTCCCTATTCTAAGGGGCCTCGATATTATAAGAAAATACAGGAGACTATGGATTCAGCCTCGGGGAATGGCACGCTTATTACAAACCCAACAAAGCTCAGGAGTTATAAGAAAATTAACATTTTGATAGGAAAAAGATACCACTAGCAAATAAAAACACTGTGACAGCAATTGTTGCAGCTTATGTTAGATGAAGTTATTATTCAGAATGTGTTAGAAACTTCTGTGGATCAGAAAGACAAAACAAAATAAGCTGATGTTATTGGTAAGTAAATAAACTGCAATGCATAGAATTAGAAGTATGTGATAATATTTACATGAGTAATTGTTCAGTTTTATTAGTACTGTCTTCTAGGTTTCTCTTATGTAAACATAATATAATGCACAGATATTTTAAAAGATTCATGAATTAGAATATTATTTTATTGTAATAGCAAAAAAAATTTGAATAAGCTTTATAAATATCAATAGGAAAATTTTTTATCTTCTATGGAAATCATTAATAATGATTTACTTGTATAACCTTACGCAACACATATACAAAGAACTTTAGGGGAAATAATAGATATGGAATTCTTTAACACTACTATCATTCTTGACCAACTAATTAGGCAATAGTAAACAAGCAAGGTTGAGTAATTAATGTACCTAATTAATAAGTAGGAGGGTGGAGTCGGGAGGGAAAATGAGGGAAAGCATGGAGAAAGGAGGAAAGAGAAAAGTGGAATTGTTGAGAGTGTGGGTTGCGCAATCAAACTGCATGGACACAAACGCCACCTTGTCACTTACTAGCTGTGTAACCTTGGGCAGGTCACTGACCATGTTCTTTTCTTAGTCTTTTGGTCTTTTAAATGGAAATGATAAAAAATAACCATCTCATGAACTGTAATGTTCTTTACCTGAATAATAGTAAGTCTACAATATTCTATCTATCTATCTATCTATCTATCTATCTATCTACCTATGCCATAGCATGCCCAATCTTTTTTTCTTAACTTTCTGTATTTTCACTTATGTCTATTTTTGTCTTACAAATTTGTGCTCTATTTTTCTATTTTAATGGGCATTATGTCTTTCTTTATCTCATCCAAAATAGACTTATTCTAAAGTCATAACGTTCCCTAAAATTAATTTCATTTGAAATGCATTTATGTTTCAGTGATTCATGCTGCCGGTTGCGTTTCCTAGCATTAGATTGCATCAAATCTCTGTGTGTTTCTGTTTTTCTGTATTGGGGCTCACAGAGCTATTTGGGGTGTCTGTTTCTGAATGTCTTTCATTTCTTCTATCTCCTTTGGTTCATCTGTTTCACCCCACGTTTATCTCTTCCAAACTGTCTTTTCACAGCCTCTGGCTTCAGTGCAACTGTGTCATCAGAAGGTAGACGAGGGGTTTTGCCCCATGGAGGTGCAGTCACAGAACCATTTTTAGGTAGAGGATTTTTGGCAATTGAGGAAATAAGAGAAGAAAACAGCGCTTAATCAAAAGAAGAAGAAAGCACTAAGATGCCACAATTTCAAAACTTTACTAATGGGCATTTGGTACATTTAAATACACACACACACACACACACACACACACACACACACACACACACTAGAGGCCTGGTGCACGAGTTTGTGAACCACTAGGGTCCCTCAGCCTGGCCTGTGGGATTGGGCCAAAACCGGCTCTTCGACATCCCGCGAGGGGACCCAGATTGCGAGAGGGTGCAGGCCAGGCCAAGGCATCCCACCAGTGCACAATCAGGGCAGGGGGAAGGCTCCAGAGTGTGTCTGGCCTGACTCACTCAGTCCCAGTAGGCTGGACTCCAGTAGCAAGCTAACCTCCAGTTGGAGCGTTTGCCCCCTGGTGGTCAGTGCATGTCATAGCGACTGGTTGACCAGTCAACTGTCTGTCCCTTGGTGGTCAGTGCACGTCATAGTGAGCGATTGAGTGGACTTAGCATATTATGCTTTGATTGGTTGAATGAACGACCAGATGACTGGACTCTTAGCATATTAGGCTTTTATAATATAGGATATATTGGTGACAGGTAGGAGGGGAAGGTAATGAGGAAATTATCACTCAAAATGAATGGCTTAGGTGAAATAGTAATTGCTAAGTATGAGAAATAAATTATGTGATAATGTACTCTAACAATCTGTGATGGTGGGACTCAGAATTTCTTCAAGAAAAGCATTCATGAAAAAATTACTTGATCTGTTTTGAATCTTAGAGATAATAACATCAAAGACCGAATACAAGGAAAAATGTTGCAGTCATTCATGCCACTGTGCAGGGCTACTCACAGGATTTTGAAATCGTTTCATTAGGTTCTAGCATGATAAACACGAGCCTATTGTAAATGGTGGGGAAACGTAGAAGGTAAACAGCTTTGGAAGGCTAAATTCAAGGATGTGCACCTTAAAAAATACCAGAAACCTACCCTTAATTTTGGGTAATAGGATTCTGAACAACACTACGAAAAAGTGAAACTTCGATGTGTGTTTGTACTCTAGTATTCCCAGAACCCCCACTGCGAGTCCCTTTTATGACTACCTCTAAAGGTTGAAGATACGTGTGTGCGTTTATTGAAGTGTGTAAAATTAAAATCGCACTTTTCTCTGTGTAAATGGGCTCTGTTAGGCCATAAATCAAAAGGATAGCCTCGAACTCATTTCCCTTCCTTGTGTGGCCTAATGGGAAAACAGGAAGTTAAGAGCCAAGGATGCATTATCTTCCTGCTATGCCAGATGGATGCTCATTTGCAGAACGATGCTGTGCTCCGAACAGACATAAGAACATTCCAGTAAATGCAAACAAGATTGGTGTGCATTTTCAGTTTTCTCCACATCGAATTAGAAGTGCATTTATCTGATGGCCAAACAATGGGCGTCTGGATATAATGAGAGAGAACCTGTGAACACTTGATTGAGTCTTCTTGGCAAAATTTTATGGCAGAATACGGAGACACTGTCATTAGCTGCATAGAGGAGTGATGTCATCCTTTCCTGGTTTCAGAGGCCCACGTGGGGCTGACCTGTATAACGGTCATGCCAGGAAAATAACGCCTAAGAATCAATTAAGGCTGGAGACACAAATCAAGAGGAGGAAGCTCTCCTTTTAGTTTCATAAACATTGATCATGACCTTCAAACACAGTGAGCTTGGGATTCAGCTCGTGTTTTCCTTCCTTCTCTGCTAAGCGCAGCGAGGTTAAACATAAAACGTCTAGAACGCCCAGTTCTCAGTCCGGCGTGTAAGGAGTTTGGAAATCAACGCCCTGCCACCAGAAGTGAAAAGCAAACAAGAGGAAAAGTCAGCACTTCTGAGAGCCGTGAGAGGAGTGAGGCCCCAGGGCAACGGCTGCTCCTGGAGTTTCAGGGACAGACAGTGCAGGACCCGCAGGTGGCAACTTCGCAGGCACCGCGCCAGGTAGGCAAACCCAACCTCTTACCAGCACTGCTCGTGCCCAGGAGAGTGTGGCCATGCAAACCAACGGAACTGGATGCGATTTCTTGTCAATTAGCTGGGAAAAATGGTCGATTTTAAGTGTGCGAAGTTGGGGATGATGTGGGGGAAAGGGTTACTCTGACACACTGTTGGTGAGAATTAGAATGATGCAGACTGTCTAGGAGCAGTTGGGAAGTCTCTGCCAAAATATTTAATTTACAATTTAAAATTTAGGATTTAGTCCTGCAAACATCATAACTTATGAACAAAATAAAAGGTGCACGGGAGTATTTGTTGCAATATTATTTGAAAAAAACAAAACACACACACACACACACACACAAAAAAAAACAACTAGAAACAAATTAAACACCAATCTGTGGTTGCACAGTTAAATACATTACAGAACATTCATACCCTAGAATAATATGTAACTTCAAAGAAAAATGATGCGATTTGGTAATATGAAATGACCACTAAGCAAATGTTCAGTATGAAAAAGCAAGTTGTGGCATAATTTACTGATCAAATTTGATCAAAAAAGATGTAACTAGACCACTAATGACACCTAAAAGAACGAAGGTTTGGAAACCTATAAACAGTGGTAGCCTCTTAGGTGTGGGTTCAGGGTGTGAGGGGAGAAGCAGTACGAATCATTACCTCATTTTACTCAAAGGTTTATCGAATCACTTGAATTTTTAATGAATAATGTTCTTTTTTAATTTTAAAAGAAGAAAAAAGATAAAAAGTATAATTATATTCTCAAATTATAACATATCCATTAAACCAATTCCACATGGATAAGAGATAGAAGAAAGAAGCGAAACCTAAAAGCATGAAGAGTTTCTCAAAATTACTATATGACACTAGGGAAAAAAATCAGTATATTTTGTGTAATATGTTCATTAGCATCAGGTGTGCATGCATATTTTAACATCTATATATATAAAACCCTAATATGCAAATAGATCGAACGGAGGAACAACCGAACAACTGAACAACCAGTCGCTGTGACGTACGCTAACCACCAGGAGGCGCGTGCGGAAGATGGCAGGCGTCAGCCGCAGCAGGATGGTGGAGCAGGTGAGTGGGGGTGCCAGACCAAGGAGGGGCACTGGTCACTGTCATCGGGGTGAGCCTCTGGTAGTTACTGAAAGTTCTTTGCTCCTGCACGCCGTGGTCCCTCCTGGCGCTTGCACCTGCTGCCAGTCTTGGCCCCACTCGCACTTGCTGCCGTCACCTGGTGCCAGCCCTGATTTCTCTGCATTGTCAGCAGGTGTGAGTGGTGGCTGCCAGCCCTGATTGCCCCTGAGGGCTTCTCCACCTCCCTCTGCTCTTGAGGGGGGGAATGGGGGCGGAATCAGCTGGCCACGACCAGGCGCATGGCCCCAAGCCCCAATTGCCTCCAGGCTGTCAGTGGGGTGGGAGTGGCCAGGTGACAGGAGGCGGGACTTGTGGCAGACAGGGGACCTAGTGGCTGAAGCAGGAGGGGCTGGGTAGGGCCTGGAGAGCAGCCCCTGTGCCCACCGTAGTCTCATGGCCCACAGTTCCTTTCAAGGTGCACAAATTTGTGCACTAGGCCCCTAGTATGTATATAAAAGTAGACACATGGAAACTGTATCAATGGTGGCTATTTCTTGAATGCCAACAATTGTTATTTACATATTTCTGTAAATGTTCCCCCCCCCCGCCCCGAAGTGAGCAGTAACTGTATCACCTTTATTTTTACACTAGTGGCCTGATGCATGGATTCATGCATATTGAAAGGAAATTAATTAGAAGAAATATTTTAATATCGCTATTCACCATTTCTCTATAATAGAAGTGTCAGAGATGAAAGAAAATTAGTAAAATGTATATGAAAATAATATACAAATTGATTAATAAATAAATAATAACATCATGATATAACAACAACAAAAACATGATATAAAAACAACACAGCTTCAGAATGTCAATAAAAACAACCAAATTCATGATTGACAACGACAGATCAAACACACACATGCAATTGGCACCAGCGAGAGCTTTATATGTACAGCGCATGCACGAGTCAAGGTTTATTTTTAAATTGCCAGTGTGCATCATATGTACCAGCCGGCCAGTCAGTTGGATGGTCAGATGGACGTACGTTTTATTGCTTAGCCTTTTATATACATAGATGAGTGCTGTGTAAGGTACAGGCACCCAGTCCTGGGCGTCAGGGTGTGTCCTGGTCTGCCTGACCGGGAACCTATAGGGTGCCGTGGGACAGGAGGAGCCGCTGGGCCTGGAGTCCTGGCTCGCCTTTGCTTTGCCATCACTTTGGATCCAACAGTGAGACCTGGAGCTGGGAGACTGGATATCGCTTATTTGTAGACTTTGGTTTAGCTGCTTGAGAAGGTGAACCGGGGAGGGAACTGCAGCTTTGCTATGAACTTCGAACAACTGTTACATGAGCTTTGAGATTCCAAACACTTCCTTGAATCCCTTTTCTCTTCTGCCTTGGATCTGCCTCTGTCCCATGGACTGAGCCCCAGGGAGGGTAGGTCAGCACGAAGCCACGTGGATCACAGGCATTTTGTCCCGTGAGTCTGTGCTGGGAACCTTCCCAAGTGGAGGGAAGCTGGCCCAGGTTCCGTGTATCTGAGTTTCTCTCCACCATACGTCCCATCACTCAATGGGAAGAAAGCTAACCTGACTCTTCCAGGACACAGACATTGGGGCAAGTACTTCAGAGTCAGCATTGAGCGTGATAAAGAGGGAAGGCAGGGAAGTTAAACGATAACACGATTCTAATTCTAACTTGAGCTGCAGTGTAGAAGCTTGTATGACCTGATTGATGGCTTTCCCTGAAAATTCATCTATTGAAGCCCTGGAACCTGGAACCACAGAATGTGACTGTATTTAGAGATAAGATCTTTAAAGGGTAGGAAAGGTAAAGGAGCCTTTCAGGGCAGGCTCTCGTCCAATCTTACGGCTGTTCTGATAAGAAGAGAAGATTAGGATACACAGAGGGACACCAGGGATGTGCCGACAGAGAGTAAAGGCCCAGTGAGGACAGCGAGAAGGCAGCCGCCTGCAAGCCCAGGACAGAGGCCTCCGAAGAAACCAATCCTGCTTGATGTCCAGCCTCCAGAGTGTGGGGAAAATAAATTTCTGTTGTTTAAGCCACCGAGTGTGTGACATTTTGTTACAGCAGCCCTCGTGACCGCATGCATACCAAGCTCAGAGTGCTCTTAGATAGTGTAAGGGCAGGGCTGCTTTACACAGGGGGTGGCTTTGTTTTAATATATATTTTTTTATTTCAGAGAGGAAGGGAGAGAGAGAGAGAAACGTCAATGATGAGAATCATTGGTCAGCTGCCTCCCGCATGCCCCCTACTGGGTATGGAGCCCACAAACTGGGCATGTGCCCTGACCGGGAATCAAACCATGACCTCCTGGTTCATAGGTGGAGGCTCAACCACTGAACCACACTGGTGGGCACAGGGAGTGGCTTTTACGCCTCAACATGAAGAATAACTATGAAGGGACTATAAGTGGTCCTGTGAGTGCAGTCCGGGGAGAAGAAGGGAGACATTTAGAACATTTAAAGAGGACATCCATATGATCTCATTGGAATTTTTAGGAGGCAAATCACACTACAGCGTGGAACCCAGCGAGGAGCTTGGGTCAACGAGGAAGACGGAGGATAAATAAATGCACTGGTGTCGAGAGCGAGCAAGGAAGGCGAGCCATCACCCAAAGAGAGTGCAGAGTGGTCAGCAAGGTGTGAGGTCAGCAAGGACAGAGGGGTACTCGGATGCTGAGGGGTGGCTAACGCTACCCAGCAGCTTCGGGAGTGAACTCCAAGTTGAAGGGGCTCGAGGAGGAATGGGAGGTCGGGAAATGGGTACACTGCTTTTATTATTTATTCATGTTGTTCAAGTTAAATTTATTGGGGTGACCTTGTTAATAAAATTCAGGTGTACAATTCTATGATACATCATCTGTACATGGCATGTGTGCCTACCACCCAAAGCCAGAGCTCTTCTGCCACCACATATTTATCACCATATATTTAACTCTTCTTCCTCCCCACCCTCTGCCCTCTGGTAATTGCCATACTGTTGTCTGTGTTTCATAATGTTCTCAAGTCCATCCATGTGGTCACACATGGCAGGATTCCATATTTTCTTCTGGCCGAGTAGTGTTCCATGGCATACATGCAACACGCCTTTAGACAGCTTCTCTGAGATGTTTGGAGCAGAAGCCTGGAGGGGGTTTGGATGGGAACCACTGGTCATGTGGAGAGATGCATTTGTCGAAGCCTCTGCTTGTGTGCTGTGGTCTCACCATGAGGAGACAGCTCCTGGGAAATGTGGAAAATGCAAATTCCCAGCTCCCCACCCTCCAACCTACTGAACCAGAAATTAAGGGGGCAGAGCCCAGAGAAGCACGGCTTTTGGGGTATCACTTTAGGTTTGTGAAGACAAACCCCTCATAATTGATTGAGTTTCCGTCTATTATTGATTTAATTCTTTCAGTTCATTTATTGCTCTCCAGTGAGGGAGGATATGGAGATGCCAGCAATAGCAACGAGTGGATCTGAGGGACCCGGGATGCCGGCTCAGAACGTCACCACCAGGCTGTGTGAGGTTGCTGCTCCACGTTGTATGTTCAAAGACGCTTGAGTTTTCAGTGTTGGTTCTTTTTTTTTAAAGGGGAGAATGATGATTTTTATTTTTACTTTTTTAAAATATATTTTATTGATTTTTTTACAGAGAGGAAGGGAGAGGGATAGAGAGTTAGAAACATCGATGAGAGAGAAACATCGATCAGCTGCCTCCTGCACACCCCCTATTGGGGATGTGCCCGCAACCAAGGTACATGCCCTTGACTGGAATCGAACCTGGGACCCTTGAGCCTGCAGGCCGATGCTCTATCCACTGAGCCAAACAGGTTAGGGCAGTGTTTGTTCTTCACTATCCATCCCAGTCCTTCCCATGAGTTGACTTATTATAGCATTTATTACGTGTATTCAGATTAAGGAAATTTTGGGGGCTTTCATAACCTCTTTCTCCTTTTTATACACAGAAATTTTCCTGCTAAATAATTGCTCAAAACCTTTTTTCAATTTCTGAACCCTTAAATATTTGTCTATTTTTGATTGACATCCATATACCTACCATCCTTTCCAAACTCCTTATTCACTCATAGTTTTGAAAATGTTGGCATAATTCTGATTTCACCGTTTTCCTACGTTATAGCTTTGTTTCTCACTCATCGGTGTTTCCTTCTCTCTGAATTCCACAGTGATGTGTTCTTTTTTAAAGATTAAAAAATGTTTTGTTGATTTTAGAGAGGAAAGGAGAGGGAGAAAGATAGAAACGTTGATGAGACAGAAACATCAACATCGATTGGCTGCCTCCTGCACACCCCCTACTGGGGATTGAGCCCACAACCCGGGCATGTGCCCTGATGCGGAATGGAATTATGACTTCCTGGTTCATGGGTTGATGCTCAACCACTGAGCACACCGGCCAGGCAGGATATGGTGCTGTGTTCTTTACCTGTACTACACTTCATCATCACCAGAGAGTATAAGTGATAGGGAAGGAGAGAGAGAGAAGCTGCATGCCCCTGTGTGCTATATACAAGGCTTAGCCCTTAATCGGGGTCAATACATTTTAGCTGTTATTATTGTTATCAGAATGACCACAACCATCGCAAGTGCTGACACTAACCTCAGAACTGTGTTCGGTCCTGCACCTTTACTGTCGATGGACTCATTCCCTCTTTCCAACCCCAGTCAGCTTTCTGACTGTGCGAACTTGGTCTTGTTTGGCTTCATAGGTCTCATGTGTGAAAACCTCTTTTGTTACTTTCTTTCTTGGCATGAACTATAAAATAACCATAATCATCTCCTCGTGTATTCAAAATACTCCACCTAGAATGTACTTAAATTCTAGAAAGCTTTATAGCAATTTGAATTACAATGGCGCCCTCTTTTCTGCTTGTCATGATCTCTCCTGGGCTTTCTCACTTCCATGGCAACACATACTGTATTTTACTTTGTGCTTAAAAAGTATTTATGCTGAGTGATAAACGGGCTTGTATGAATATTCGACAATGCCTTCCCAGTGATGAAATGTTCTGAGCCTTCTCTTAAGTCCTTCCCACACACAACTTCTAAATTAATCCTTTGAAGTACAGCTCTGACGGTGTCGTTCCTCTGCTCAAAAATCATCAATGATCCCTCCACTGTTGGCCAGGCCAGGCCCACACTCCCTGCCCGGGCTTCTGCCTCCTGGGTGATCTCATCTTGACCTGCTTTCACAGCTTT
>NW_005871422.1:810443-915047 GCF_000147115.1 Myotis lucifugus | reverse complement strand
CTATCTATCTATCTATCTATCTATCTATCTATCTATCATCTATCTATCTATCATCTATCTATCTATCATCTATCTATCTATCTATCTATCTACCTATCTATCTATCTATCATCTATCTATCTATCTTTCTATCTATCTCTCATCTATCAATTGTACCTATGTCTGTAAGTCACGGACATATGCTGGACCCCAAGATATCTGAGTCCCCTTATCTCACGTGGAGCTTTTTGCCCTCTCTCTGGCCAATATCACAGGCTCCTTCATAGGCTCTCTCTTCGGGGCCACCTTTCCAAGCTTATGTTTGAGCTTATTTATGACTGGCCAGTCCTAGAGATGATCTTCATGTGGGTGCTTTCCAGGGAGAGGAAGCCCTCCCGCAGTCCTGTGACGGCGCCGGGCTGGGCCGTTCCTGTACCGTTGGAGGCGATACAGCCAGGACTCCACAGTACTTACTACTTAATCACTCCTGGGTCCATAGCCGCCTGGGTCGCTCTCCTACGTCACTGTTTATACAATTCCTCTCCGAACGGCAGCGGTTTCCATTCCCAACTCCCTAAATCCAGGTGCGCATTTGCTTTATGTAGTTTGTGAAATAATAGTTTCTTTTAGCAGGTTTTACTGTGATAAAAAGAACATCCAGGAGAGTTGATTTTGGGGGAATCCATGAGGTTTGATGATTTTGGTCACTAATTAAATAAAAAATACAGATCTAAAAATGTATAGAATTTTTAATGGCTTTCTTTAAAATAAATAGTTGCAATACATTCTTAAAGGCAGGCAATTGTCTTTAGATATATTCATTCATATATATATATATATGAAAGAAAGAGCGAGAGAGCGAGAGATTAGTTTTATTTCTGCATTAACGAGGGAAAATGTACAAGTTTATATAGATTTGACCAAATAACTCAAATTATTTTGAATGGACAATCTCTGGCAGTGTTTTCTTGTTGTAACATGTAAGACTATGGGTTATACAGCCAACGGAGAGGATCATTCACATTTCCTCCAATGTGAAACTAGCCAAATAAACTCCTTGCATTATTTACAGGAAGCATTCATTATTTATCCACCAATTTAATTGATTTGCACTATACACAGGAATAAAACATAAGGGTTTTTCGCAGTAGGCTCAGGGCATGAAGAATTTAATCTCCTGAGTGTTGTAATAAATGATTCCCCCCCATCACTTTTCACCTCCAGTCTTGAGAGCGACTTGTATATTAACATTGTCAATGTTTATATCATTTGAAATGCTGTACAAAGCACACATTGTCAAGGCTGTTATCTTAGGATATCTTTGAATTATTGAAAACTGACATATCTGTTCACTAATCTGAGTAAGACTGCATACAACACCTAGTTGGTCTCCTTTACTGGTGTCCTTCAGTCTCCAAGGTCATTAGTGGTATTTGTTGTTTTACTTTTATTCTTTGGTTGTGCCTAGTCAGTGGTATGTTTCCTGCAAACACCTTTAACCTTGAGAAGATAAGATAAGCACCATACATAACATTTTGAATGTTCTTCTTCAAATTGATGATATTTCTAGGTAAGAAACAAACAAAATGCATGCATTTTATATCAGTAAAGTAAGCCTGTTCTAATTTGTGTCAAATATTGTATGTTTTGCAAATTTTGTTTTATTGGATACTCAATAATTAATACCAAGTATTATGATATTTTTTTTGCAAGCCTCATTTTAGTGACAATCTGAAGAAAGGTAAAATATGCTTTCATCTTCCTGCCAAAGCTCATCTTCCTAATTAATATATCATTCACAAACACAAATGATTCCAGCGGTCATTTCTCACGATTTACATAACATTTACATATTTGAATTGGTCCAGCAAATTTATGGTCTGTGATGACTTTAATGCAGGGGAGCACTCGAAGATGAATCTATTCACAAGCTCCTTGACATCCTAGGAAGGACCTTGCCTTAGTTGTACTACAGAAGCGCCCCTTTAATCTCCAACTAATAGATCTCCACTAATCGCCTCCCCCAGCTCATACACTACAATACAGGGAGTCTTTCTGGGCAAGAAACCCAATTTACTCCTCCGTGAATGTGTATAATGTTGGGGATTCTCCTTTGTTGAGAGTAGAATGGCTTAGCTGACAGGGTGTGCTGACACCATGCAGACACACACACATACACAATCTGATAAAGAAAAAAAAACCACGGTGTCTAACAAATGGCCTAACTCGGTAGGAAAGGAGATAACACCTCGGATAAGCACTGCAGGCGGAGTCCTCTCCTGGCTCTGTACGTGACTGGAGGACACTTGGTCTGAGTTAGTTTTCAGACTGTGACTCGGACAGGGCCGGCGTTGGCAGAGCGCGCTCTGAAGAAGAAGGCGGGGTGTGGAGTCTCAGAGCCCCACTTCCTGTGGGGACGCGTGATCGCGAGTCTGCTCAGGCAGAAGTCCCGTGAGCATTACTGTCCACCAGAGTCTGTTTCAAGGTGACCTTGGTGGCCATCCTCTTCTCCTCTTTTTCTTCAGGGATGGCCTTCATGACAGTCAGTGTATGTATCTCCTGGAGGTGCCACGAGCCTCCTCTTCTCTTCCATCTCTCCGCAGCATTTCACAGAGGATTTTATTCTCAACTAGGATCCCACAAGCGTGTGTGTACTCTGTGGCATTTGGAGTGAGATGCATTTAGGTCTAAGTCATATTTAAGACCCACACGGAGACTCCCAATATCAATGGACAAATTGCAACTAGTAAGATACCAAGGATACACAGCTCCCAGCAAGACCTGTGGCTGGAAATTCCAGTTACAATGACCTCTCAGTAGCCAGGTAAGGTCCAGGGCTTGTTTCAGTTCTTCCTGTGGGATTTGGACCGTGACGGTGTTGGCTCTGCTGGGAGGGCGTAGAGAAGACAGGCGCTGGGTAGATGCTTTTCTAATGGACTCTTACGCCCAGGGCCGAGCTGGAGATGTCTCGTGGCCTTATTTCCACGAGTAGCTGGGATGCAAATGAAGAAATGTCATTCCCTTCTCATGACCCCAAGTCATTTGTGGGAGAAGAAGAGCGAGGAAGTGGTCCCAGGGTGGATTATTAATGAAGAAGTGGCAGCACTTTCCTGCTCAAGCCAATGGCCAGAGCAGCACAGGAAAGGCAATGCGCTGCCAGACACGATGCTCCCTGCGGCAATTCCCTCTGGTTCTAACTGCCTCCTTCTTGACTATCTGATCCGGCACACAGGGTCACATGGTGCATCAACCTCCCCTTCTCCCTTCATCTGTGTGCACGTGACCAGGTGTTCAAATAGCTTCAGAGAACACCCGTCTTGATATATATCAAAGAATATGCCTGAAAACAATGCTACACGAAGAAGCAATACACCTTGTTGAGAATGAAACTGAAATTAAATACTGAATTTAAAATGAGGAAGGAAATGTACTTCTAAAATCATGGCACATAAACATACCTCTACTATCCTTGTTAGCGGTGGATAAATTATATGCCACATGCACTGCAGACAAATGATTAGTCTCCATTTTAAATCTTCAAATTTTTGCCCCCCCCCATGAAACAGCATGTAAAATATTTGTGCTCAGTAGCAATGAAAGAAATTTTAATTGAAAAATGAAAGATAAGCTCTATCTCCTGACGACTCACTGGTCCCCTGTTTTGAAAGAATGGGGGAGTGGATAAAATGCAGACACATTTTGTATAGCTGTTTAGGAATGTCTATGAAAAAACCTTAAATTTTGCATAGACTTTAATGGAACAATTTCCCCATAATTTTCCATGACTTTTAAAGCATTATTTATAACAGCAAAAGATGCTAACAACTTTATATATATAAGTATATAAATAAGAGACATGTGAAGAGAGACAGAGAGAGAGAGAGAGAGAGAGAGAGAGAGTATTATTTTAAGTGTTTATCATCTCCTTTTTCTGTATTTCCATAAATTTTCACTGCTAGTGCATGGTTCTTCTGCTTCTCCAGGACTCCATGCAAATGTGCTGTGATGAGATTAAAATTAATCTAAAGAGACTAATATCTAGAGATTATATTTTGGTGTTTTTTTTATTAATGCAGTGAACATACAGAGTTATATAATGTAAACACAAAACAAAATTCTTATCCCTTTTGCTTTTATAAAACTCTTTTTAAACATTGCATTTGTAGGTCGACACACCCTCCCTTCCCTACCTGTTCCCTCCCGCAGATATTGCTCACGTAGCGAGCAGGGGCAGCACTGTAAGTCACACTAAGACTTTACCCCTCACTTTCCCTGCTGCAGGGACAGCATATTCCCACGGGCAGTGACAGATCTGGGAAGGGACCTGTTATTTTTTCCATAAAGGGGATCAGGACAATGATCAAAGGAAATGACATTTCAGTTGTTTGTTAAAGAGAAGCATCTGTCTGTCAGGTGAAAACACACAAAAGCACATCCTTAGCATCGTTAATGATCACAGAGTAATACTAATAGTAACATTTTCAGAGAAATGACTACGTGCCAGGCCCGTGATAACTACGTAACCTTGGGTCTCACATTAAATCTTCCACCAACTCAGATGCATGGATCTTTTCCTGGCCCCTCTCTCTTTCCCTTTGCCCCCCGTCCTGCTGCTGGACAGAGTGGCTCTGCAAACTTGATGAATTGTACCTGAAGGTTAAGTGAGATGGAAACCGGTGGGAGACTTTGGGATATGACTGTTAGTGACTTCTCCTTTCCGAGTTTGAGGGACATGGGATGGTGATGAAGAACTCACAGAGAAGAGGGAGGGGAGATTGAGAAGCTCTTGTCTGCAAGCCTAATGCTATCATTTTCATATTTACATTTAAGACCCATTGATTAACTGCCATGTAAACCAAAACACATTTATGGAGTGTCTAGTAGGTCCAGGGAGTACAAAGAAAATTAACCATGATCCCTGCTCTCGGAGATCAGCTGCTGGGGAGACTAGTTGTTCTGTGTTTTGTTAACTACCTTCTCATGAGTCTAGTCAGCTGAATGATGGGTGAGTGAACACAGAAATGGGGGGTCATAGAAGAGGGTGTTGAGCTCCAGAGTCAAGATCGAGTAGATCCCCTGATGCTATGAAACAAGCAGAAACAACTGTCACATATCTGGCCAAATGAAACAAAACAATTATTTTAAATCTAGAGGCCTGGTGCATGAAATTCTTGCATAGGTAGGATCCCTAGGCCTGGCCTCTGATCAGGGCTGATCAGGTTCCCACCTCCCTGCCTTCTTCCCTTGCTCTCTCAGCGCCCTGCGGCCACTGTTGCTGCCATTGGTAGCCTGCCATGTTCCGCGTGGCCCCTTGGTGGTCAGCACACATCATAGCGAGCGATTGAACTCCCAGTCGAATTCCTGAGGGGACACTTTGCATATTAGTCATATATATATATAGTCTCTACAGGTTATATATATAATTTAAAAATTCAATTACAGTTGGCATTTAATATTATTTTATAGTAGTTTCAGGTGTACAGCACAGGGGTCAGGCAGTCATATCATTTAGGTTGTGATCTCCCCGATAATTCTAGTGCCCGCCTGGCACCACACATAGTCATTACAGCCGTGATGTTAGCATTGCAAGTCCCTATGCCTGTACCCCAAAGGTGCACCCCCTGCTCCCTGTGCTCAGGTGGAGCATGGACAGGCGCAGGAAGGAGTCGGGAGTAAAGGTGAGCAGTGCTGATTGTTTATTTTGTCAAAATGGGGTGAGGGGGGGAACTGGAAGAGGTAACAACGCAAAACAGAAAATGCTCCTTTTTCCTGTCAGCGGGAGTCAGGCTGGCTGCGAGGGTCAGTTCCGTTATGCAGATATTCAAGAGAGAAAAATTCCTGACATGTCATCGTAAGAATTGAAAGTATTTTATTAAATATCAATATTTCATTAAAGAAAAGAAATGGTCATGTCAAACACTATATACAAAAGAAAAAAATAGCTCACCGTAAATGAAAATTTGTTCAAATGCCTACAGATCAGAAACATTTTAAAATATGTTAATTAAAATTACAGGCTTCGTTCCCATTTTATAATCGACTACAGTGGAGTGTTGCTCACATCTAATGAAGGACGTCGTATTGAATGGAAGTATTGAAAAAGAAAATCAAGCGTAATCACCAGCCGTGGTTGGAGTTGAGTCACAGAGTTTCGGGTTCCTGTATTTAGTGCTTTGCCCTTCCCTTAATTGGTCCCATCAATTCTGTCCTCCTTGTCATTATTCTCCGAGTTCCCACCAGTTCCCTTCATCATTCTTACATCTGAGTCATCCGCACGGAGCAGAGCTCTCCGTGTGCCGGCCAGGAGAACAGCCTAGCGTCCGAAATGGAGCGCAATGTTCCTGTTCTGTGATGGACTAGCCGTATCGCAGCCCAGAGGTGTATTAACTTCCCTCGGTTGACATCATCACACTAAATACTTTATGTTTTTTGCCTCTAAAAACATAACGTTTTCTTAAATTGGAAATAGACTTGAATAGGTATGCAAAAGTGTTATTGTTGCTATTGTCCCCAAATGCATAGCGTGGGTGTGACAGACAGTGTGAGCAAACACGCTTTTTTCTTTCTCTTGGACCTGCCTCCAAGGTATGGCGACGTAGCCAGGGTCTGCGTGGCCCCAGCTCTCTTGCGTGTGCGGGGTCATCCGTGCCCCGTAAATGGGATTGATGCGTTTCCCTTCTGCATTGAGAAACCTAATACAAGAGGGCACCGACTCCACGTTCTGTCCTTACCCCACGGCAAGGTCAAGGGAGAGGAGGGCCGGGCGCCCCTGCACCGTGTGGGGAGGGGCAGGTGCTCAGATAGGGCCTGACATGGCTTTCTCTCCTCTTGGGGTTTATTCGCAGTGGCAGCAATGTTCCCCAATGAGACAGCAGAGCCCGTGGAGGTAATGCTCCGCACGTCAGCCCACCGTCTGTCTGAGATGCAGATGACTCTCCTGTCAGCCAGGCTTCTCGGGGAAACAGAACCAGCAGGGTGATATGCCTTCTATAGCGGATAGGTAGACAGATGTATTTTAAGGAACTGCATTGGCTCCTGGGATTGTGGTGGCTGGCAAGTCTGGAATCTGTAAGGCCATCTGGAAACTCAGGCAGAATCTCTAGGTTACAGTCTCGAGGCAGAATCCCTTCTCGGGAAAATCTGTTCTTGGCATTAAGGCTTCAGCTGATTCTACGGGGCCAGCCCACACTGAGGATCATTGCCGGTGTTTCCAATCCACTGGTTTGCAAACACCAGTCACATCTACAAACACCTGCACAGCAGCCTGGACCCCACACACCTTCACAGGTAGCTGGACCCCACCCTGAGCTGCATGTGCCCGGCTGGGAATGCACCCGGGGCCGGGGCCCTGCTGGGAGTCTGGCAGCAGCCCAGGCTGCAGGGCGAGGGCCGGAGCCAGCACAGTGGCCGCAGAGAGTGGGTCTGGCGAGACGTGGGCAGGAAGACAGAGATACAAAGCAGACTGGGCCGATTTGACGACACTTGGTGCCTGATGGAGTGTGGGAAGAATGGAAATGGCAAATTAAAGACGATCCCCAAGTTCCTGCGTTAAAAATTAGTCAGATAAGAATGCCGCGCTCTCTGTGAGAATGCAAATGCAAATACATTATGGATTCAGCATGGTTTCAAGGAACCTGATAGGAATCTTTGGAATTGAAGAAATACATGTTAATTCTCAAACAAGTGGGAATAAGAACTAAGAAAGTTTTTTAAACTAAGAAGCAATTATGAGTTAGAGTTCCTCTAGGAAGTACTTTTCATTTTGGTTTGTAAGAGAGAGCGTACGTGGGGCTACACTGTTGTCTCAGAAGAGGGGTGAAGAGAGGAACCACAAAATGCACCTGGGTAACTGGATTCTTCCAGACAGTCCTGGGCGTGCCTAGCGAGTGTGTTGCTCAGATCCTCCCCTGTGAAGCGGAGACTTGTCATGACCTGCTTTTAACCACAGGAAACGTGTGGGCTGTGCCACTCAAGTCGGTGGAACGTCAAATTATGCCACCTTGAACCAGTGCTTACAGCTGACGAGGCAATCCAGCTCGCGTCTTGATTGGAACATATTTTAAGTCATCTACATTTAACATAAATATTTAATCAGAGTTGCCAAGGGTGCTTTGAAGGATCGAGCAACAGTCATTTCTCAGCTCAGGTGTCTCAACTAATCAAACCTCAGGGAAAAGTGCAACATTCATAATGATACCATCATCTTATTGAATCATTCCAGTTAAATCTGATTTCAGCACAGAAATCACAACATTTGCTTTTCTCGGATAGAAATGCAGCCCAGGGCTATAATTTTCATTGCGATGGGAGGGTCTACGGCTTGTGGCGTCTGGGGCCCCGTATGAAAAGTTAAACCGGGTGACTCTCATTCAGCCCCAGTTCTGTGAGCTGGTCTTTAAACGGGAGAACTCGGAGAGGAAATGTTTCTTACCCCGATTCCCTCCCTCCCTCTGTTTTCATAAATTCCTGCTCTGTTGAAAGAGGTAAATCCTTTGCTAAAGTTGTTGAACTGCACCAACACTATCTCCAAATATTATTTCTGAAACATCAAGAAAGTGATGATGTTGGGGGTTTTCCCACCCTTTGCTGACTGCTGGAGTTGGAGATTAGCGAGATGATACACATGGAGGTTATTGATGGAATCATTCTTAGAAAAAAAGAGGCTATAAAACTGGGCAGCCCTCCATTACAGAGCCACTGAAAACAGCATTTTTTGGGTGTGTGTTCCATCAACTCTTCCAAAATGTTATAAAGAACGTACTTGATTGCATTGAGACACTTTTGGAAATTGTCTAACACAGAAATGCTATATTGGGACATTATAGAGTTATACCAGCCATCGCTATTAATAGATGGTTACGAATGAGTTGCTCTCACGGATTCTGTGTTTAACTTATTGAGGAACCTCCAAACGATTGGGGGTTCCACTTTTAGCATGTGAATGTTTCTTCGGAGAATCCTTAGTGTCATGTATGTGAGAAACTTCCTACTTCAATAGAAATGTGATATGGGCAGCCCAGGGCCCTCTGTAATCATCATCATCATTATTGTTATTAGTTTGAATTATGCTTATGGGTTACAAAGTATATTGTGGTTTTTTCAGATGCGCTGAGAATCATTATGTATTTGAGCTTCATGACAATGCAGGATGGGAAGCAGAGCTAATAATGTGTTTATTTTATAAATGAGCCAAGGAAGGCCCAGGCAGCTTAGACATTTAGCTTTATTTGGTAACTAGTAAGTACTATGGTCAGGATCAGAGCCTAGGTTGACTAGTTCAATGCCTTTTAGACCGATCTATGACATGCCCCCCCCCCTTTTTTTTAACTCTGACCCAACGTTTCCACTCAAAAGAATTGAAAACAAGTGCTCAAACAAAAATTTGCACAAGAATGTCCCTAACATCGCTATTCTCAATAGCTGAAAGGTGGATAAGCAAAGAGCGGTAAGTCTACCCAGAATATTGCTCAGCTGTAAAAGGAATGAAGTGTTGATTCATCATGGATGAATCTTGAAGTACTCTGCTAAGTGAAAGAAGCCAGACACAAAAGGCCACCTATTAGGGGATTCCATTTACATGAAATGTCAGAATAGGCAAGTGCACACACACAGGAAGAGGGCTGGTGGTTGCCAGTGACTGAGGCAGAGGGCACTGGGAAATGATTATTAGGGGGGAGGTGATCTTTTAGGGGTGATGAAAATTTTTTGGAGCTAGACAGTGGTGCAGTTTGTATAACATTGCGAGTGTACTAAATGCAACTAACTTTAAATTGGTTAAATGGTAATTTTAGGTTATGTGTATTATACAGTGGGGCCTTGACTTACGAGTTTAATTAGTTCCGTGACGGAGCTCATAACTCAAATTACTTGTATGTCAAATCAAAAAGTGAACAAGTGAGACACGTGATGCTGGGCTGATGTTGTGGCATTCACTGTGACGTTCGCTGCGCCAACTAGCAGTGGGGTATCTGAAGCTGGCTCATAACCCGAATTTTAGCTCGCAACTCAAAGCAAAAAATCGGCCGAGAGAAGGCTCATATCTCGAAAAACTCGTTAGTCGGGACACTCGTAAGTCAAGGCCCCACTGTACAATGAAAATTGCTATTAAAAAAACAAAACAACCAACAAAATACAAACACACACAAAATGAGTTGCTCTTGGTGGGGAAAGGTTTTGATTAAACAGTTGTAAAGTGGAAATCAAAGGAATGCTTCCAACCCTACGAAGACAAGGGTTAGTGTCACAGTTCTCCTGGAGTAGGCCCTGGCAGAGAGCCTTGCCCAGGATCTAGCAAACGGGGCCATAACTCAAGGCCTCGCACTAGTCTCAGCCTCAATGCATTGCTGTGAGCAGTGTACTGTGTTGATTCAGGGGGCACCAACCAGGTGAAGACACCACTGTGAGACATTCCTTTTAGAGAAAGAGGAGTCCTCATGTACTTGCACACAGCATTAGGTCAATAAACCTGACCACAAATACCATTATCAGCGAGGCACCTGCAGAAGCTGTGCTCAGCACTGGGCCAGCTGCTCAGCCTCGCCAGCCTGAAGACATCTCCTCTCGGTGACTGAGGTCAGATTCTTTCATCGGCGGGGGAGGCTGGCAGGTATGGTCGCCATGAAGTAGCATGGCGTCCGCACAGCGAAGGGAAGGTAGGGGGCGTAAAGGCACTCTCATACGCAAAAGCCTAAAACCCAAATACCCAGGAGTACTTGGTTTGAAATCACTGAAAATTGTCTTTGCCTTTTCTAATTCTGATGGTCCCTCTTTTATTCACAACTTTGAAATAAAGTATGTTTTTTTGATAGCAAATGAAAATCTTAATATTGACCACACAGCTTTAGAGAGTTGGGTTTTGGAATAAAAATGTAATTTTTGAAAAGCATAGGTGGCTTTATTATATAATATCAGATGTGTGCAGTCCTAAGTAATTTTGTTAGTGCCTTACTCACTAAATGGCTTGTTTCCATCAATTTTAAGAACTGAAGTTTTAAGGACATGAAAAAAAGACAGCAAAATCCTATTGATTCAAGTCAGCCCGAGATATATTTAATTACTTCTATTCATGTTGTCCACCACCTAAGACCAGGACTTTATCAAAAAGTCAATCTTAAGAAAGGATATTTTTCAAAAAACAGCAAATCAGAGGTTATAGAACATTCAAGCAATCAGAAGATTGAAGATAAATTCTATTACAAAACCTTATCTTTCTGTTTCCTAGCAGGGATGAAAAAGAACATATAAACTAAAAAAAGCAAAATGTAAATGATAAGCTTATTTAACTGATAAGGTTATATTCATTGGAACACAGGTTCATACAATGGATTAATTTGATGAGTATTAAGTACAAGTTGCTATGGATACCAAGATGATTGAAGTATCGTTCTTTGCAGAGACAGATATATAAGCAAAATAATGCCTGTGTGGGGAACTTCACCGCCTGGGTTTAGAGCAGGGATATGACGATATATTTCTCAATTTCCTCTCTGGGCTTCTCACTCACTCTCCAATGTCAATTTGCTTCAAGATTCTCGCTCTGTTCCAGACAATGATCCAGCCTTGTGTGGGATTATTCTGCCCCATAGTCTTTAAAAATACCCAACAACAAACATTTGTTTCTTATCGTTCTGGCGGCTGGGAAGTCCAAGATCAAGGCACTGGCAGATCTGGTGTGCAGCGGGAGCTCTCGTCCTGGTTGGCAGACAGTTGTCATTTCCTTGCATTTTCATGTGGAGAAGAGAGCAAGCTGTCATCTCTTCCTGTTGTTATAAGGGCACAGATCCCCTCATGAGGACTCTACTCTCATGACCTTAATTGCCAACTTTGAGCTGAGAGTCTCCAGATCTATCCCTCTAGCCCAGACTTTCCTGTGGGTCAAACTCACATATCCCACCTCCACTAGCCACCCTCCCAGTGGGAGGACACCATGACAGTCTCCCAATACCTAACGTGTTTTCAATGGTACCGAGGGTGATAGTAACAAATGTGATTACGTATATGTAACATATTATATAATGAAATGTGCCAACATTTGGAGGAACTGCATAAATCCATGAATCATTTTCCAAATAATCAATGCACGACTTTACAGAATAATGAATAAGTAAAAGATCCAGTCAAAGAGCAAGGGAGACACAGCATATTACTGCATGGAAAGTCCATTGATATGATTTCAGATTCCACATTGCAATCGATCTTTATGGAGTTGCCTCATGTAGAGTTTTAGTGTAGGATCAAAGAATGTCTGTTGAAGCCTTTCTGTCAATGGACATAGCTCAAATAAACAGAAGTTTGGGGGGCTCTCAATTTTTAAGAGTAAGAAGGGGTCCTCAGACCAACAAGTCTGAGCACTGCTGACCTACCGATTTTTTTTCTGTCTGTTCCCACTAGAACAGGAGGTTTCAGAGAGCAGAGACTTGCCTGACTTTGCCACCTCCTGCATCCCATTGCCTGGGCCCTGGCTGGACAAGCAGTACTGACGAGCATCTTCTCAGCCACTCATGCTTGCAGATTAAGCTTAAATTCATACCATATTCCACCAAATAAGGCCCCGTAGCTTCTCTTCAGTTCTTAGCTGTGTCATTGCCCTGTGCCAGGTCCCGGCCATCTGGATATCCTCTCTATCTTCTGTGGGGCACCAGACCTCCCCCGAGCCAGGAGAGATGAGGAATAGGCATTTTCTTGTCCTATAAATATTGTTTCATAATGTATTTAGGAAAAGTGTATCTGCTGATGACAGGTCATGAAAATAGAATCCAAACTGTAATTTGAATATTTTAAATTACTCTGCAGTTATTAAGCCTTGTGTCTCACCAACATTTTTAAGAGTTAAATATACCTGCCAATTTATTTATCCAATTATATTTGAGCTCCTATTTACATTTCCTGCCATTGTATACTGTGGATTTGTTAAGAATTGCTATTATAGCCATTGACACTTTCCTCAGCCAAAATTGCACTTCAGAAATGGTGTAGGCGATCTTCATATATTGCTTTTCAAAATTACCTTGCAGAAGTGTTATAAGCACAATTAATTGTTTGCAATTTGATTTGAGATCTGCAGGCGGAAAAGGTGAAATGTAATTTCCAAGTAGTTATGTTTACTATTATGGTCTAATGACATATATTAGCCACACTCACCCAAAGGGGACATAGCCTAGGGATAGGATTCTAGTACAGAGGCAGCCTAGCGATTCTCATTAGCGTTAATAGGCGTCAAACCCACTGCAACCCTCAAGGCAATGATCACACCGCATTGCTGGTGCTGTTACAAGTAAACACCGTCTAGGAGAGAGTTCCTTCTGCATGTACATTGCAAAAACGACTTCCCTGTGGTATTCACATGAGTATGAGCTGGTAATGAGAGGGTGTCTGGGCACAAATGAAACTTACTTAGCTTCAGTTAGTAGTATTTTAAGAGCTGCTGCTCCGTAAAGAATTTTCAAGCAGAAATAATGGCCAGCGAGTAGTAGCACATTATCTGCTCAAGTGACTAACTACATCTAAGACACAATTTCTTTTTCATTACATCTGAAATATTGAGCTTTCCTACTACGTCCCAGGAGCCGAGATTGCTACTAAAGATAAGTTACTGACTGTAAGGATCACAGTTTCTGTCTTTTTGAGTTTTGCAGGGGATACATAAAAAGGATGTCACAAAACGAACTATTTATAAGCTGTGTACTTCAAATAAAATGTGGTTCTGTTTCTTTAAATTTTTATTTAGTATGGGATGAGCTTGGAAGTGGTCACTGCATCCTAACAACTAAAATGTTAAATGAGTTGAAATAATCATTTCCTCTCAGATACAACAAATCAGTGAGGTCACAAATTTGAGACAGACAGGCAGTTACAGAAAATCACAACTTACCGGAATAGAAACCCATGAGCAGAAAACTCTATATGAAACAGTACCTGGTATATCATGTCTGGCTTTCAACCGAAAATTACAAGGCACATTAAAAGGCCAAAAATACAGTTTGAAGAGACAGAGCAGGCATCAGAACCTGACTTAGATATGGCAGGGATGTTGGAATATAAGGTTGGTAATCTAAAACAACTATGATTAATAGGATAACACTCTATGGATGAAGCAGACAGCTTGTAAGAACAGATGGGCAATGTAAGCAGAGAAAGAGAAATTCAAAGAAAGAACCAAAAGAAATGCTAGAGATTACAAACACTGTAACATAATTGAAGAATGTCTTTGGTGGGCTCACGATTAGCCTGGACATGGATGAGGAACGAATTTTTCAACTGGACCCTATATCAGTAGAAGCCATGCCAGCAAGAAAAGAGTGAATTATTAAAAGTGTTGAGAGAAAAAACCTACTAGCCTAGAATTCTGTTTCCTGAAAAATTATCTTTCAAAAACAAAGAAGAAATAAAGGCTTTTGCAGAAAAACAATAATTGAGGGAACTTGTTGCCAGTAGACCTGACTTACAAGAAATGTTAAAAGACATTTTTCAGAGAGAAAGAAAATGATATAGGTCAGAAACTTGGATCAACATAAAGAAAAAGCATTAGAGAAGAAATAAGTGAAGGTACAATAAAAACTAATTATTCTTATTCTTAATTAATCTAACAGATAATGGTTTATTCAAAATCTAACAACACCAATGTATTTGATGATGATAGTCAATGTATAAGGGAAATGGATAACAGTTGTGACATATGGGATGGGGAAAGAAATTAATAATATTTTGCTATTTAAGGACATGTACAGGGTCTTATAAAAGAGGAAAACAGGGAGAAGTAATTGAAATTGGGTAGTCAGGGAAGGCCTCGTACAGAGAATTGATCACTTGTCAAAAAACAAGATTGGAAACAAGCAAATATTATGAAGCTATTGTATAGTTCATGGCAGGAGTGGTGGCTGGTGGTCTGGGCAGCTACAAGTGACATGGTGTCTATTTCTTTGTCTTTAGACCGCCTTTTAGGTCATTTCTTTAAATCCATCATCCAATTCAGTAATACTCTCTCCAGCTTTGTTTCACATGCTGTTGAAACATTTATTGTCTTTCTAGACATTTTGTCAGACTCAGCTCCTAATTTGCCATTCCATTTTTAGTCAAAACCTATTTTATTTTAAAACTCTATTGAGGTGACTTATTGTAGGTTCTCTAATTGAGGATTCAAAGACCTTTGCAAATTCAGTTCTGAAGCGTATTGATCCCCCCGTCTCCCTCACGGCGGCCCATTTTCTTCTGTGTTCTTTCATTTCTGATTCTGAGATCGTCCCGCTTTAATGTTACCCAGAGACATTCTTCAAGGCCCAGGTTTAAAAAGCTTTCCTCCAAAGAAGATTATGTTCACTACACATTAGGCTCCCTTTATTTTTTTTTTAAATTTATCTTGATTGTTGAAAGTATTACAGATGTCCCCCCTTTCTTCCATTGACCGCGTGCGTCCACCCCGTTCCTGCCCCCACCCCAGGGCTTCGCTGCACTATTGTCTGTGTCCGTGGGCTGTGCATATCTGCAGAGAAGTTCATTTAGAATCCCTTTAAATTATATTTTAGATTTGATGTTTTTAGGTTCACACAGTATTAATTTCACCCCCTAATAAAAAGGCAGTTTCTAGTTCGGAAAGGACGGCTGAGTTTTGCTTTTTGTCTGTCTGTTTGTTTATTTGCAGTCTACTGTTTACCTGTCCATGCCCCGCCCCTCTGCTCCCAGCACACATTTGCCTCAATAGTTTTTCAATTTTTAAAATTTATGGGGTCTTGTCCATTTTGACTTCAGAATATATTTAATTTTTTGAGGACCTCCATGCTATTTCCATATTGATTATACCAACGAGGAGCCTCCATGCTACTTCCATATTGATTATACCAATGCAGTGCAGCAGGCTCCCTGAGTTGCACATCCTCACCCACACTCATTCCTTTTACCTTTTTATGACAGCCACCCGAACAGGTGTGAGGTGACGTCTCCTTGTGGTTTTGATTGCATTTCCCTGGTGATCAGTGATGCCACCCACCTGTTGGCCATTTGCATGTCTTCTTTGGAAAACTGTCTATTCAGGTCCTTCGCCCATTTTTAAAAATCGGACTATTTGGTTTATTGTTGTGGAATTGGAGGGGTTACTCATACATGCTGGATATGAATCCCTTGTTGGGTTTGTGATTTGCAGACATGTCCTCCCATCCCATCAGTTGCCTTTTCGCTTTGTTGGTGGGTCCCTGTGCTGTGCACAGCTCCCTGGTTTGGCAGAGTCCTGCTCACCTATTTTTGTTATAGTTGCCTGTACTGGTACTTTTGGTGTTAGGTGAGAACTCACAATAAAAACTACAAGTCATGTGAAGAAGTTTATTTAGATGGCCAACAAGGTCATTCCTATATCAGCATGACTTCCTAGTCACTCATATTCTGGAAATCGAATAGAGCTTTGGTCATTTTTAGTGTAAAGGGAAATAAAGAAGGCTTTGCCTATGGAATTTGGTTCGCAGAGCAGTTTAGTTCCATAGCCAGTAGATTACCTGTGTCATATTCCCCAAGACAAATGCTTCCTTTGTGTTTACTCCAGGAGGCATTCCAAGTATTTAAACTCCGCTTTTAGAAAGCGGTTCTTTTTCTTGGTCTGATAGACAATTTCTAAATATTCCGGTGATATTCATAGACTTAAGTGGGCCCGACTGGCACCCGCATTCTTACATGTCTTCAGGGAAGCCAGTGCAATCTCGCTTCAATCTCCCTCACTCTGACACCACAGAGAATCCCGGTGGACACCAGCACTGGAAATGCAATTATTGAACACCGAGCCAGCGGAGACCCTTGCCTTGAAAGTGATTTTCAGAAATAGTGTTCGCTGAAGCAGAACATTCTGGAATATTATATCCCTCAAAGCATTTGGGCCCTTTAGCTTGAATGTATATCTCGTATCATAAACCATTACCTACCTTGAAATTTGAGAGTACAAAAATCTGTTGCTTATAAATAGCATATTTATATGTTAAATATCTGCAGCTCACGGGCCTTCATTCCTTTTTTATTCTGATTGCCCTGAAGACAATTTCTAAAATAATCGTAGAGATAGGGAGCCGTCAGTGAGGGAGCCCCGAGGGAGAGCACAGAGCGAAGGCAGTTAGTTAGAAATGTCCCAGCTAATCCTTGGGTTGTAAATGGGGGCTTCAAGGTGGGTTAAGGAGGGACAGAGGAGTGACAGCTCGCTCTCTCACCTGTAGTCACAGGTCTACCTCAGGGATTCATGGAACAGAAACGTATGGTGGTTAAATTCCTAAGAAAAGCATAGTATATTTGTTACCATACAACTTCCATTGTCAGAATGACACAGATTTTGAACTAACATTTTGTTATCTATTTCTACATTATGTACTTATAACATCACAAAATCATGTATGTGACCAATATAAACAGTACTGTTTGTAATTTATACATTTTAGTATATGTTTCTATGTCAACCACCAGTACTTAGCTCTGGTTCCTGCTTTCCAACTTACTAAATGGTTCATAATAAAGCCAGGAGTTCATGAAAGCTGTGTCCTTAGCATGAAGGTTCCAAATACCTAACTTTCTCCTGCTGAAAACAAAATAAGGGAAATCTCATGTGAGTCACCTACAGCCCGAGACATTCATTATGGTTTTATCCTATATAATAAAAGCATAGTATGCAAATTGTCCCCTCGACCAGGAGTTCGACCAGGGGGAAGGGAGGGAGGCCCCAACTGGTGGCTGGCAGCTGCTAGGGACCCTACCAGTGCATGAATTTCATGCATTGGGCCTCTAGTCTTAAAATAATTTAATGGGTTACTGTGTCTACTCCAACAGCTGCCTTGAGGCTTTGCTTTCTGTTCAAATAGCCATCATTGGTCAAAACAGACAGGCCACTCAGGCTCATTATAGCCTTAACTGATTTTCTAAATAACATCTAAGCCTGTCTAACATTACAGAGTTTCAAAATACTTAGCTATTAGCACTAACTTTTCTTATCAAGATTCAGAGAAGATTCAAGAAGGCTTTTTTTTTTTTTAGCAGAGAAAGGTTAACTTCTTGTGCAAGACATTCTTTTTATTTGTTTCTAATTATTAAACCCTACTGCTTATATTTTAATTAAGAAAAACATTTTGAAATATAGGGAGATTTGTACATATTTCTGAATATGAATAAGTATGTGCTTATGTATCTACATATATAACCACAGAATAAAACTAGTTTACATATAAAATATAACTGTACACATAACTGTAAAAATATGAAAGTGTGTTTTATATTACAATGTCTTAAATGGATTTTGCTTCATCCTAAAGATATGTACTAGTATATAAAGATACATATATATCTTTCATTCAAAGTTTTTATTGGAATCGTTCATATAAGATTTTTCTAAGCCCCTGAATTAAATGCAACTTCACTCTTTCTAAACTGCTCTTTGCAGACATATGCCAGCCGTAAGGATGGCTCCCTACCTCCCCATCCTGCTGACACCACTGCTATGGGACTTCAAGGAGGCTTTGCGTTTTTATCGTAGCACCGTCTTTATTTCTTCACAAACCACTTGGAAATAGAAACTCAAGAAAATCTGTATTTTTAAAATGTTTTTGAATTTACATGAGTGGATTGTACCATTTGTTTTTACAGGAAACGTATCAAGTTTGTTTGCTTCTTGTTCTCAGCCATAAAGGCTAAGTATAGAATGTGGTGTCCCACAGCGTTTGGTCTTCACCATATTCATTTGTGTATATGTAAGATGCACACATATGTCATAACCTATATGTTGAGAGAAGGTTTTGCAGCCTGGGGCACTTGAACAAGCCTCAGTGACTGAGAGGGAGCATGGCTTCAAACATGCATGACGAAGCCTGGGCACCAAAAATGCTTTATTCTTCTTAGTTTCTTAGAAATCAGTTTATATGCAGGAGCCACCTCTCTGCAGTTGAAGACACAAAGCTAAGAGATTCTTATGCGTACATTTTTTTTTTTTTACTGCTATCACAAATATCAGTTCTTCATCTCCCATCCCAAATCATCATGTTTTAGTTTTATTTGTTTTGCCTGGTCATTTTCCAAATGGTAATGTTGGAACCTTTGCTGTTTCTTCGTGGTAATTTTCCTAATTATGATTGATTTTATGTTTTGAAGTTGTGTACAGCTCACAGGAAATGTTTTAGCAAGTGAGCATTTTGTAAACTATATTCGAAATTCATAAATAAATTATCCACCTCTCCTATAACAATTTAATCAGTCAACATATGAGACAATTAACAACTGTTTATTTTTATTCTTTTGCTCATTGCTGACTGGAAGGACAATGGCAAACAAACAAAAAAACCCCAACTTTCTTCTAGACATTTCATATAATTTTCTTTTTCTTTGGTCCTGCAAAATGATCATCCAATAGACCATTTCCCTCATTTATAAGAGATAATACACATTTATTTTAGAAAATCTAGAAAATAAGAAATATAAGAAGCCAACAATATTACCCCAAATCTCCTCATTCACAGAATCTCTGAGAATGTTTTAAAATGTATATGATTTTCAGTTTTTTCCATTTAATATACACATGGTTCTCATAAAATTGAAACCACAGTGCATTATAATTTTATATCTACATTTTGCTTTGTCCATTTATCATTCTACCATGGAAATTTTTCCTTCCCCTTAAATGTATTATAATAACATGTTTGTATTATCAGTACAGGATTTAATGAATGATTCTGTTATTGGATTCTAATGTTATTTTATAATGTTAACTTCTTTAAATAATATATAATAAGTTGCGACTCATAAATCATCATGTGTATATTTGATTATACTCTTAGTTCTATTCTGAGACATTAAATTATTGAGTCAAAGTGCATGAACATTTTTTAAGAAATACAATATGTCTTACACACACACATACACATTTAATAACATAATTTTATCAAGAATAGGTCATCTCATCACCCTCTAGTGAACACTAAAGTTGACAAGCATAGTGAGTTTAGAAGTGAGGCCTAAATGAGTTCAAAATGCGTTAACACATTTTCTGCAAACTAGCTAAATATGGAGTTAACTTGGTTCTAAACTTGTTGGCAGGCAATAGGAAAGGGTAGCATTGTTATTTGATAAAAATTCAACAGTACTTCTTTAGATGACAATCCTTCTAAAGGAGGAAGATTAATAATTTATTTTTATAAATATTTACTATTTACATAAGCATGCTTTTACCTGGCATTTTCTTTTAAAAATCATGAATGTAGGGTACTGGCAATGTTAAAATTCATTGCCATAATGAAAGGGCCAATGTGATGTGTTTAAACTATTGACTTGGTCTTTAAGGACAAATATGTGAAAAAGTAAATTTTAGAATATAGTCCGGTGTAGATAGGTTGTATTTCTTTCAAAACCATCTCTTTAAAATGTGTATTTCAGTTGAGCTTTCCTTAAATAATGAGTGAAAGTGTGTTGGAGATTACACACTATAGCCAAAGGAATCACAGAGCAAATGTGCTTACCTGGTTCTCTCTCTCTCTCTCTCTCTCTCTCTCTCTCTCTCTCTAGGCTTGGGCAGAGGAATGATATTAAGAATGTATTTACAACTCAAGAACACATAAATTTTATCCTTTTCATACCCAGAAAAAAATTACATGTCCACAAGGCAAAGACCAGGAAATGAACATAAAAAATATATATATATTTCAGAGAGGAAGCGGGGGGGAGGGGAGAGAACCATCAATGATGGGAGAGAATCATCGATTGGCTGCCTACTGCACAACCCCTACTGGGGATCAAGCCTGCAACCCGGAATCGAATGATGACCTCCTGGTTCATAGGTCAATGCTCAACCACTGAGCCATGCCGGTTGGGTCGAAAAGAACACTTTTAAAAGCACAGTTGGGCTTTGGCCTGAGGTTCCCATTTGGAACAGTGAGTGGGAAGAGGACAGGCTAGTTTCCTACAATCCAGGTATCCTAGGCATCTAGGAACCAGAGAGCTAGCTGGTCATTTGTTTTTCTCTCATGCTCAGCTGACTTAAATCTTCTCTCTTCAAATACTGCTATTTAAGAAGTGTCACAGAATACAGAACAGCTTGTGAACAGCACAGTAGATGCCTACAATTCTCAGACTCACCCGTCTTGGGCCTTCTCCGTCATTTGGGTAGAACGTTTGCAAACAGCTTCTACTTTATGTCATTTCAGTGGGCCTTCAGTTCCGTCCGCTGAGTGAAGGTAATTTGGAAACAACTGATAAAGAAGCGAAAACCGGAATATCGGCAGTGTTTGACAAGAGCAGCAGCGTTCCAATGGCTTGCCATTCATCAGTCCCCTGGTACCGGTTCCATATGCACAGACGTGCAATTAGGGTTACTTTCTGTGAAAGCCAAGGTCAATGAAAACCAGTAATATCACAGATTCTTTCCTCTTCCTCCTGATGCACACAAAGTCCCCAAAGAACCACTGTGTCTGAAGCTGCTGCCCCCCCCCCTCATGTCACAGATGATGTGACAATAATTGGGCATACCCAATTATTTTAAAACAGCATCCACAGACTTGTCTTTCAGAATGAAGGAAGATAAGAAAACATGAGTCTTTCCACCAAAAGTGGGATGGATGTTTATATATCTTCAAAAACTATGTACAGAAATCTCCAAGTTTAAATGCCACTCGTGCTGACTAATTAGGGGCAGATGATCCCCTGGAGATCACAGGGTGCCTTCCGGAGGAAACGCAAGGACAAGCACTGTGTGGTTACTACGCACAGAAAGAAGATTACAGTCCTGCATGTAGCGTTTCCTTTCCAAGTCTGTTGTTAGTCCCTTCGATATGCTTTCACGATTTAAAATTCCATTTCATCCACCAGAACCGGCCACACTTTCTGCTTTCCTGTCTTTTCTGCGTCTCTCTCACAGGCAGCTGCTAATTAGGCGAGCTGCGGTCTCAGGACTCTACAACCTCCCACTTGTTAGTGCCGGGGAAGGCGGTGAAATCCGAAGGAAACGAAGGGCTTATAAAATGCAAATAAAGACTAGATGACAGGGGGGTTGCAATATTTTGCTTCTGCATTTGTTTTGCAAATATTTTACAGTTTATCTTTCAGGTTTTTCATCAATAAAAGTAAAGGGAAAGAGACACAGTGTACAAATTACCGACATAAACACAAGCAACACCCAGGAACCAGGAGTTCAGATGATCTCAAGGAAGTGGGCACCATGCCCTGAGGGAAGGAAGTAATTCTTTATTTTCCTATCTTGCAGCCACTGAATAACTCTTGAGATTGTTTGAAACTTATAGATGGATAACTATTTGTAAAATATAAAGAGTGTCTATTAGGAAAATAAAATAACATACAAAGCAAAAAATAACTTTAAATTGCAGCCTAGGCAAAAACAGATATGGAGAAAGGAAAAGTACAAAATACGCATACGATTTAAAGTAAGAGAAAAATTAGTATGTGTTTAATTGTTTTTTAAAGACAAGGAATTTGTTTGAAAAGATAATTTAGAAAAAGGCAGCGTCATATGCATGGTGCAATAGTTAGATTTAAATCACAGCGAGACCAATGTGAGTTGGTTACAGGCCCTATTCGGTAGATACAGACCCAGAGAAGCCATTGCATTTCTCCCATAAAACAGAACCAAGGAGAAAGGATCTGACTTTGGGTGGTGGGCACACGATGCAATACACAGATGATGTCTCATAGAAATATGCACCTGAAACCTCTAATCTATATAATATTTTCCACTTTATTTTTAATTTTATTTAATTACTAGAGGCCCGGTGCATGAAAATTCATGCACTGGAGGGGGTGGGGATCCCTCAGCCCAGCCTACTCACAGTCCGGGAGCCTGCAGGGGCGGGAGGCGACCCGGCCATCAGGGGAAGGTGACGCCCCCATCACATCTCTGCTGCTGCCACTGCCGGCAGCACAAGCCTTGGCCAGCTCTGGTTACCTGAGCCTTGGGCCGGCTCTGGACGCCTGGGGGGCTGAGGGCAGGTCTGGCTGCACCACAGGCCTGCCACCCCTGGCGGGGCTGAAAGAACAGGGGGACTCCGGCAGGGCTGAAGGGACTGGGAACCACAAACTTGTGGCTATGGGCGCCACCATCTTTGTGATGGTGTGATGGTCAATTTGCATATCCATCTTTATTAGCTAGGATTTTAATATATTTTTAATTGTTTATAGTATTACAGATAGCTCCCATTTTTTCAACCTTTCCCTCCCTCCTCCCAGCCTTTACCCAACCCTCCAAGTATTAACCAATGTCACTTCAATAAATTTAATTTAAAAAAAAAAGAAAAAAATAATGTTGAGAAAATAAGAAAAGTGCATGTAAAGCTTAGCACATGGTTGGCAGGAGAAATGCCAGCAATCACAACCATTTTAGAACCTTTACGCTATTCTAGCATTTGGTTTCTCTGATTTTACCTACACTCAATTGGATAAAAAGATGTATTTTATTGAATATCAAAGAAACAACAACAAACCAACCACACAAAAAACCCCACAGAAACAATTACAACAAAAACCCGTATTTGAGATGAGCAGAAGTGTTTAACTGGCTTGTTCAGAGATTAGTTCCGTGGTGTAGGCTCCATATGTATGAGGATGGCATTGCAAACATTTTATATGAATTGCATAACATAGTTTTGTTAAAATTAAATCCAGTTAAGGGTTTGTTTTCGTGACTTAGCTTTGCCATTATACAATTCTGTGTTATTTTCTGTCCCACACTCTTGATAAAATCCTTCAACAACTGAATCTAATTCTGTTTTTCTTCTTTTGTATTAAATGGATTAGATAATCCATTAAACAAACGAAGGAAAGCAGCATTAATGGCATGCCGCACTTGCATTATGAAGTTAATTGGATTAACGGTATGAGCTCTTCTGCGTTCAGGCCTGCATGTGTTGTTGACATTTAAATCAGAAAATCATCACGGGGACTCAGATTCCTGGGATCTTCTCTCTTCATTAGAGAGCAGAGGTCAGTAATGCACTTACTCCCCAAACCGCCAATGAGACCACAAACCATTAACAAGCTGACAGTTCAAAGAAAAAAGGAATGAGCAACAGCAACAAAAATGTTAAAGAGAACAGAAGAGAGACAAAAACAAGAATCATAGAAACTTCAAGTGATAGAGTCCCACAAACCTATTGAGCCTCATGGAGAGAGTAGAATAACAACCTGTAAGAAAATGATCGTCTAGCTTCAAGACACTAAGCTATTCCCAGGAAAGACCTCATTGGGATCATGGAAAAAGCCAAGGTTCAGAGTTCTCTGTACAGTCACGACCACGTCACAACAGATGTTTGGGTGAACTACGAACCATGTATAGGGTGGTGGTCCCATAAGTGTATAATGGAGCCAAAAAATACGTTTAGTGACACAAATACTCACCCTTGTGTTACACTTCCCTACAGCGTTCCAGACAGTGGCATACGGTACAGGTTTGCAGCCCAGTACAGCAGGCTGAACCCTACAGCCTAGGTGAGCAGTAGGCTGTGCCATCTAGGTGTGTGGAACGCATTCTGTGATGTTCACACAACAACAGAATCACCTATGATGCATTTCTCAAAACATATCTCATGGTTCTAGAGCAGCGGTTCTCCACCTGTGGGTCGCGACCCCTTTGGGGGTCGAACGACCCTTTCACAGGGGTTGCCTAAGACCATCAGAAAACACATATATAATTACATATTGTTTTTGTGATTAATCACTATGCTTTAATTATGTTCAATTTGTAAACAATGAAATTGGGAGTCACCACAACATGAGGAACTGTATTAAAGGGTCGTGGATTAGGAAGGTTGAGAACCACTCATCTAGTGGGAAGTCTTTAATACCTCGCCCCAAGACCCAGGCTGACCTTAAAGTTGAGCCCCCTGGATCCCAACAACTGCGGTTGTTCCATGACACAACCCCAGTGTCGCAGGCAAGGTTACTGCCAAGGCCAGGGTGAAAGGCGGCATGTCTTGACTGTCCACTGGGGCACTCCGTTCTTCATTTAATATTGTGGCGCTCATTGCATATGAAAGCAGAGTTAGAAAGCGTTATGAAGATGAGGCTTTGAAAGTGGAAGAAACTGGGCAGAAGACCAGGTACAAGGCGGCTGTGGTGATTCAGGAACGAGGGAACAAAGGCCAACAATTGGTTTGTAAAAATTAAAAAAAACAGTGCAGTTAAGATGCTGGAGGCTTTAGTAATGTGTTTTCTGGCCTGACTCAATGTGTAAGGGATATGGAATGTCAAGGCCCATGGCTGCGGGTCTTCTTTGAGAGCGTTTGGTCACACTCCACTATTCCCTTCTCAGTTAACGCCGTTTAGAAATTCTGCTTTGCTATCCCCCTGCTTCATTCCTCTGCGGTCTGCCCACCGCCACAACAAACACATTTGTAAGTAAACTCTTACGATGAGAGTTACTGTAGAAGTCAGAATTGTTATCTATATTCTGGACATTTAAACTCCTTTGTAAAGGAGGGCTTTCTATTAAAAGCATTTGTTTCTTATTACTGTTTGCAAAGCTTTTTAAACTACTCTCCTATGTTATCGGCAAGGGACCATTAGAATGCTGATAATGATGGAAGAGTAACTTTGGTTTTGAAACTCTATTACTTAAGATTTTGTTGCATTCCCCGAACACGCGGAATACAGACACATGCGAGTGCAATCATTACAGTCATTCCCTGGAAGGCATTGTTATCTGCCCAGGTTTCAAAAGGATGAGGGAATTGGGATCTGAATGCCCAACGCTACTTCCTCTGATTATCCCAAGTGCTACATCTTAGAGCAACTCCTATGAAACCCACTGGATGGTTCTTTTCTGCTTCTAATTCATTTTTATGTTGACTTGGTAATGAATGCTCATGCTCTTGATATGAACTTGAAGCATCATACTTGAATGCACAGCTTAAATAGTATGTGAATTAATAAGAATTATAGTCTGATGTATTACTTTTCATATAAAATAAATCAGTAGCTGTATAAAGCATATAATTATCTTTACAATAAAATGCAATGGTATTGTATTAATCAACTTTGTAAAACTCATTCTGGATTGCTCTTAATATCTATTAGCGGCTGAATTGTGTGCTCTCCAAATTTATATGTTAGAGTCTTAATCCCCGGTACCTCAGAATGGAACCACACGCAGGGATGAGGTCTTTTAATGACTTTAAACTGAGGTCATTAGGGGAGACTGTAGTCCGAGATGACTGATGTCCTCAGAAGAGGAGATTAGAACCCAGACATGCACAGAGGGAAGGCCGTGCAGACACGCGGAGAAGACAGCCATTTAGAAGACAAGGAGCAAGACCTTAGCAGGAAACAACGCTGCTCTGACTGTGGTCTGGGACTTCCAGCCTCCAGAATTCTGAGCAAATCCATTCCTGTGGCTAAGCCACCCAGTTTGGGATTCTTTGTTATGGCAGCCCCCGCAAACTAACACATCGCTGTGCCAAATCTTGTGTGACAGAATTCGTGATTTGGCAAAAGTAATGGTTTGAAGCTATTCATCTTGCTGCTATATCTTTTTTTAAAAAATATAGTTTTATTGATTTTAGAGAGGAAGGGAGAGGGAGAGAGATAGAAACATCCATGATGAGAGAGAATCATTGATTGGCTGCTTCCTGCACACCCGCCACTGGGGATCAAGCCCACAACCCAGGCATGTGCCCTGACCTGGAATTGAACCATAATCTCCTGGTTTATAGGTCAGCATTCAACCGCTGAGCAACACCAGCCAGGCTTTGCTGCTATATTCTTTTTAAAAATATATATATATATTTTTTATTGATTGCAGAGAGGAAGGGAGAGGGAGAGAGAGAAACATCAATGAGGAGAGAGAATCATTGATCAGCTGCCTCCTGCATGCCCCCTACTGGGGAATGAGCCTGCAACCCAGACATGTGCCCTTGACCATAATCGAACCTGGGACCCTTCAGTCTGCAGGCAAACACTTTATCCACAGAGCCAAACTGGCTAGGGCTTTGCTGCTATATCTTTAAGATTTATATCACATTAAGCATTTGGTACCATAGTTCACCCCTCTCCCAGCCAAAATGAATCTTTTTTTCCCTCCACATATAAACAAAATGATTTAGACTTTTGGGATAAATTATATGTGGTTAGCTGTGGCTTCTTAAAATATTTTTCCACCTGTGAAGGGATAGAAAAAAGCAGCTGCAAAATCACAATTACAAAGAATGCAAAGATTTCAGTGCCAACCCCTCTACCACCTGGGCATTAATCCAAAGTGAACAATATATGTGTAGTATCTTACGAACTTGATGGTCAGTTCAACACAAGTCCATCTACCCTGATCTCTTCCCTCTGTAAAAAATGAGCAATTTGATCCTCGAGGAAGAGAGAGGGAGGGAGAGGGAGAGAGAGAGATATAGCAACATCAATGATGAGAGAGAATCATTGATCGGCTGCCTCCTGCACACCACCTACTGGGGATCAACTTCACAACTGAGGCATGTGTCCCGACTGGGAATGGAACCATGACCTTTTGGTTCATAGGTTGATGCTCAACTACTGAGCCACACTGGCCGGGCTCATATCCTATATAATAAAAGCCTAATATGCAAATTGTCCCTTCTACTGGGAGTTCGACCAGGGGGCCGGGCCAGCCGGCCAACCGCCCATGGCCCCTCGCCCCGGCCAGCCCCGTCCTAGCCGGCAGGGGGTGGCAGGCAGCCAGGGGAAGGGAGGCCCCGGCCAGTAGCCATTAGGGACCCTACCCTGTGCACGAATTTTGTGCACTGGGCATCTAGTGTTTTTATAAACAACATGTGGTTTTTATGATAGGATTTGTACAGGGTTGGGTGGAGATTCTATCAGGTCAGGCATGAGGGATGGCAGTGGAGCTTACATTTGGTTGTAGACATTTGGGCTGAGAATTAACATGTGTGCATGTCTCCACTGGGCAGCTAAGGGATGGAGAGCATTCAATGTTCCAAGCAGCCAAATGAATGCTTTAGACCCACCAGAGATCAGCAGGATCCCTCCCACACGCCCAAGATGCGTGCACTCCTGGGGGCCTTAAGGTGACAGAAAGGAAATTCTCAGAGAGTTTGGCTGCTCCCAATTTCAGTTTTGGTGCCCAGCAGATTCTGCCTGTTCTCCCCCTCCCCTGCCCCCTCTGGAAGAGCCCTGTGTCCCTTGGAATCAAGGATGAGAATGGGGGGAACGGGCCTCCTGGGACAAATCCGATGATGTCTCCTACACTCCCACCTAGGTGCCTTGTTTTCATCCCTCAGAGCAGGTGTGGGAACTCCAGTTCCATTAACAAGACAATACTGGCACTCACTCAAAATCTCGTGCACCCTGGGCAGGGGGCACACCCAGTGCCTCTGGTCCTGCTCTTGCTTAGCCTTGAAGTGTGAACGGGGTGGGGGGTGGTGAACACTCCTTCTCTGTCTCCTCCCTCTTTCTGCTTTTAGGTCTTTTCATTTCTCTCTCTCTTCCCCTCCTCGCCCCCCTCCCCCCTTTTTCTTTGCAGCTTTCTGGCCCTGTCCCACACCTTCTCTATTTTTAATGTCTCCTCAGGGCACGTTTCAAAGGTTTTCCTCTTATGGGAACATAAATACAGACACTTTTATAATTACAGCCTGGGACGGTGGTTGCCATCGGTAATTACACCATCCCTCTTCCCTCTTGGATTAAGCTGGCCAAGGAGAAAATCTTGGAAGGAAGTTTGCTTTGCCATTTGAAATGTGGATAAGAAGTAAACCACGAGCGGCAGAACTCGGAGATGTGGGACCCTAATAGACACACTCTACAGTTCCCTCAGAATAAAACCCACGGTCTTATCAGGAGGATATATGTCAGGATTAATTCAAATTGCAATCACATATAATATAAGCTGCTGAATCGTTATTTATGTTAATTCTTCCGAGAATTTGGCTCATTATTGATCATTTTTTTCACTGACATTAATAGGCCATTGTGCGTTAAAAGGCATTTCCTTATCTTCCCATGCACTCTCAAATCGCAATTTTATTAAAAGATACGTGTTGAACAAATTGTAACATGAGAAAATATTACAATTCTTTTGAAAAAGTTATGTAGCTTCATGATAACATCAGGTTTACGTTGAAAGGCATTCAATGGCCTCGCTGAGTAAGAATCGAGGTGTATCTTATTCTATTGACTCAGACAGACCTAGAAGCTTATGATTGATTTATACAAGCTCTCATGTAACCAAATCCTATTTTGAATATTGTATGTTTTAAATCCAACTGCCTTTTATCTTTAAATGTCACATAAAAATCTGTTGAATAAATTCTAATTATTAAACATTTCCATATCTAATGGTCCAAAAAGGAATATTTAGGTAAGAAATACATTTCATGGATTTTTAGTTTTTAGATAACTACTTACTGAAATGCTTTGGTCTCAGATTATATTATAGGTATTAATGGTGCCAAGAACATTTATCATTGTCATTACATCACACAAAATAATATCACTAAGTCATTTGCCAAGTAAATTATTTTAATTTGGTCAACAATTAAGAAAAAAAGTAATGAGATATTGTATGTCCTCATTCTTAGGAAAGTATCTTCAGAGTCACCCTGACTCTGAGACTTCCACTTCTGGGATGATGGAGACACATCTTTTCCCTACTCTTTCCTGCTAAGTGGGCTCTAAACAAAACGAAAATATCCTGGAAGGTTATTTCAGATTCTCCAAAGAATCTCAGATTGTATGTAAGATTCTTAAGATAATGTTTTCTAGAAAGGGAGAGGAGATTAATGGTTGCTAGGAGATGAGGAGGAATGAACGGGGGAGATTTGTGGAGATGGAGATGTCTGGATCTGGACCAACCGAAGTTGGTTGCGACTTGCACTCTACATTTGCAAGATGCTGCCACTGCAGGGAACCAGGGGGAGAGCACACAGATCTTTCCTATTCCATCATCTGCATGTGGACCGACAAATAAAGTTTTATTAAAAAATTCCCCCTTTTCCAATAGATGTCTGGAAGAGGCTAAATTTTCCTCATGTTTTGTTGGAGAGCACAAGAGACTTGGTTGGAAAGTTGTAGGAGGACATTCTGAGAAAAGGGAGTGTGTGGAAGGCCGCCTGCCCTGTTTATTGGAATTCTGACTTAGAGGAGGCTTAGGGGAGTGGCGAAGGCGGTGCCCCTGATCATTCCTTGACCTTTCCATAGAAGTCTGTGCAGGTGCAGACCCCCGGTGTTTACTGGAATTCCTGTGCTTAATCCCTGGATGCCCCTGCCTGGAGGACTATGTAAACACAGGTGTCCTCCCAAGATTACTCACCCTGCTGATTGCATCTAGAGATAAAAATTCAAATAACAGGCTAAGGAGGCCGGCAATGGAGGCTGCTTGGACCCTTGAGCCAGACAAGCCCCTTAGCCCTCTCCCCACAGTGAAACTGTGTCTGAGAAATCTGTTCATCCGTCGTCCAGGCGCTGCTGGTCAGCCCCGGCAATGTTTCAACCAAAACACCATATGGCAAACGATGAGTGCAGCAGCTCCTATGAATCCAGCTGACTTCGCCTAAGTCAGACATGGAAAAATTTTGCAAAAATGTAAAGACGTGCCGTTGTTCTCATTTTATATCCTTTTGTTTTCAAAAATTGCTTATTTTTCTTTAAAATATGATTTTGATGGTAACATAATAACTTTTTGATTGACATTTTCCCATAAATTATAAATGAATATTTTGAAAATGTCTTTCTTTTTCTACTATGGTAAATAATAGAAGATAAAACCCACATAAGCAAAGTTCTGTAGGATCGTTACTGATTTCTACTAACAGTGCAAAGAGGTTAGGAGATCAGAAGTTTGAGAAAGACATCGGCCAATATTCATTAAACACACTCAGCCTTCAGCTTATTTCGTCTGTACAGATATTTTAACATATATTTTCCTCTCCAAAATGTAATGCAATGAGACAAATGGTCAGAAGTTGAAGCATTGATTGGCGCTGTATGTAATTCCAACAGATCCCCAAAGATCTGAAAACAGAAACCATAAAAAGCCTTTTCTCAAAATGTCATTTTAATCTTTGTCTCATTTTCTGATTAGAAATTGCAGACTTCATAAGCACTTATTTAATTCATCTAAGCATTTAATAGTCAACAGCCCTCAATGGCAACATAATTGCCCTGTAGGCAGCACGGAAATGAACGTTTCTCCAAGACAGCGCTCCCTGATGAGGCCTTAAAATTTGAAATTTTATTTATTTATTATGCGGGAAGATGACTCTTTGTCCCTGAAGTCTATTAACAGGGGCAGTAGTCTTATTTTGCTCTCCTGGTGCCCGTTTTTCGCCCTGCATGCCCCTCTGAGCACCAGGAAAAAGTCTCACCTGTGATTTTCCCCTTCAAATCATTCCTCCCTTGCTACCGATGAATTAATTCACAACAAACTGCAAATTCAGGGGCCAGCACTTTGTAAACAAGTGTTGAAAGCAAAAATTTGCTTTTGCCGTTGATTACCATTAAGAGGAGTGTAAGACTCAGCTCAAGTTACAAATATATGACAAACAGGACTTGTTTCCTATGAATTTGTGCACACAGAGCACAAATATATTGTATCAAACTAGGAATAACCTGAACACTTAAGAGGCAGCTTTCCCTTTGTGATTAACTTGGACATGGGCCAAATTAGTCCATTTGTTGGCTCAAAGACTATCATGGCTCCTTGCAGCTTGCAGAGAATGACTGCTTGTTTCAGGGATGTGTTGTTCTCAAGTAATAACTGTGGTGTTTTTGCAGCTACCAGTACATGAACTAGGGAAGTGCCTGCTGTACATTGCTTTGGCTTATACAATAATCAACTTCTTCCTTCCTTCTTTTATTTCTCTTTCTTCCTTCCTTCCTTCCTCCCTCCCTCCTTCCTTCTTTCTTCCTTCCCTCCTTCCTTCTTCCCTCTCTTCCTCCCTTCCTCCCTTCCTTCCTTCCTTCCTCTCTCTCTCTCTCTCTCTCTCTCTCTCTCTCTCTTTCTTTCTTTCATGTGTTTTTATTGTGCTCTTGGTTCAGGTCCCTCCTTGTCACATCTACTGAGGAGGAAACAGATCACTGGTTAAGAATTCTGTAGGACATAATGCTCTGTTTAGTTTTGTTTATAACTAAAGGCCCAGTGCACGAATCTGTGCACGGGTAGGGTCTCTAGCGGCTGCTGGCTGCCAGCCAGGGCCTCCCTTTGCACCCCGCCTTGGCCTGGTGCAGCCCGCTCACCTGCTTCACCATCCTGCCGCGGTCCCGCTCTCATCGGGGCCCATCAGGGCCAGCAGCACCTCCCCTGCAGCTCCCTGCCAACGCTGTGTCACTGACGCCTGCCATGTTTTGTGCCGCCCCCTGGTGGTCAGCGCACGTCTAACTCCCAGTGGGCCGAACTGCTGCCTGTGGCGACAATTTGCACAGTAGCCTTTTATTATATAGGATTCTTATCTTACTTTCATGGGCAGAGGAAGCTCTGTCCTCCTAACCAAGGCACGAATTTCTTTCTCTACTGTAGGGGAGGCCAGGGGCGTGTTCAAGATCACAAATTATTCAACAATTATTTGTATTTTTATTCTAAAATCAATGCACATCAATACTGGTGTCATCTTTCTTCCTTCCTCCTAACCTCCACCTTCCTTCCCCAATCTTCTTCCTTCTGGAGCAGCTCCCAGGGGATCCAGAGCCAAGCTTTATCCCTGGCCTCGCATTCTTCTTCATCCTTCCTTCTCTTTATCCTCATTCTAGCATGAGTGACACAGGGGGCTTGAGGAAAGACGCACAGAATTGTGGGAGTCAAGTTCCTCCCTGTTACAAAGAGAATTACCCACATGGGAAGGGAGAGGCTAGAATAAACCCTATGGTAGGAATGTAGACACAGAGATGGGTATGAGGGCGTGCAGGGGAGTGCATTTGCATGTACATGTATTTCACACACATACTTCCTAGTGTGGTTGCTGAGAAGGGCCAGGGCTAAGGCTACTGGTAGCAATAAGCACACGTAACAACCGATTCTTCACAAAAGGAACTAGGTAATTTTAGGGAAGTGGTTGACTCCTGAGTTGAGGCAGAGAAAATATAAGATTAGTTTAACTGTAGAGCTATGTCAGAAAGTAAAAACTGCTTGGCTGGCATGGCTCAGTGGCTGAGTGTTGACCTATGAACTAGGAAGGTCATGATTCAATTCCCGGTCAGGACACATGCCTGGGTTGCAGGCTCCATCCCCAATAGGGGGCATGTAGGAGGCAGCTGATCAAGGAGTCTCTCTCATCATTGATGTTTCTATCTCTTTCTCCCTCTCCCTTTCTCTCTGAAACCAATAAAAATATTTTTTTTTAAAAGTAAAAATTGCCTAAAAAACAATGGAAACATGGCACAAAAGCATAGCAGGTAGTTAAGAAAAACAACAAAATTCCCATGACAAGTCTGGGACAATTTCAACATCAGAATAGTTATGGTTTGCCATGCACTGATTAAATAGAAGTCCATGAATCCACGCTGATATACAGAAATAAATTAAATCAGCCAGTCTGTAAGGGTACAAGGCCAGCAAACAATGGAAAAGGAGCGACTGAGTTAAAGAATCACCACTTGACAGCAGGAACAACAGATTCATGTTGGAACCTTGAATGAATGAAAGAACTGGTGGGTAAACGTTGGGCGAGGAGCTGCCTATTCATACAGCTCCAAAGTACTGACCCACAAAATCCATATTAATTATAGCATAGTCATTAATAATTTCACAGTGGAGACATCTGACAGGCATCACCTTAACCAAGGTGACCAAAGGTCATGTGACCAGAAAGAGGAGAAATGTGAGTCCTCATAGGATTCACTGAGAGTTACACCCATCACTTCTGTGGGATTCCTATCAGAAATGGACAACCTGAACGTAATCATGAACGAACATCAGATAAACCCGAGTAGAGGCATGTTCTACATAGAAACTGGCCTGTATCCCTCATCCATGTCCAGGTTACTAAAGATGAGGAAAGCCACAGAAGTTGCTCTAGATTAAAGGAGACAAGAGATCCAGGGACGATGCCTAAGAATCAGAACATCTCAACATAACCACTTTTCCAAATTTTACTTTAGTATTAATATGGAAAATTTCTTCCCAATTCCTGGCTATTTTTTGTACTTCATAACTGTGCTCCGTTGTACAACCATTTTACATCAATGGTCGTGTGTAACCTGATTCTTAGCTCATTTAATCACAGCCTTCATTGTTAGGCCTCCACTTTCTCACTCTTCACTTTGATTTTTCTCTCCATGTGCTGTTGTAAATTCTTCTTTAAACTTATTTTTCAGGAGGTTTCTTATTTTAAATTCTTTTCCTTAGGAAGTTTCTTTGGCTAGTATGTCCTGAGATGATCATCTCTTCCAATTCTGATGTTCTGGTTTTGTAATTGTAGGGTCAAAACAATTTTCAAGTTTTTGTATATGAATTTTAGTGTGATTTGTGTTAATCATAATGCCCTCCAGATTTTAACTTTACTTATTCATGCATTTATTTGATAAATATTTATATTTTGGGGCATCTACTGTTGCTATATTAAAAAATTAACTCAAAATAGATCAATGACTTAAGTTTAAGAGTTACCATTATAAAACTCTTCCTTTCTCCCCTACAGTAGAGAAAGAAATTTGTGCCTTGGCCAGGAGGACAGAGCTTCCTCTGCCCATGAAATTAAAATAAGAATTATAAATAATTGGCAATAAATTCTTAAATTTGATATTGATGCATGAAAAATTGAGCTTCATAAAAATAAAAGCTGATGGGCCTGGAAGGACATTATCAACAAAGTAAAAAGACAATCTACAGAACGGGAGAAAATATTTGCAAATCACATACCCGATAAGAATTTAGTGCCCAGAATATTTAAAAATCTCTTACAACTCAAAAACAACAAAATTAACAACTTAATTTTTAAAAAGGCAAAGAAGTTGAATCAACATTCCTCAAAACAAAAAATCCAAATGGCCAACAAGCACATGAAAGACATTTAGTATCATTGGTGATTAAGGAAATACAAACAAAAACCACAAATAGATACCACTTTACACCCACTAGTGTGGCTATAATCAAAACAATCTAAAATAACAAGCATTGGCAAGGATGCGGAGAAATACGAACCCTCAGACATTGCTATAGAGAATGTAAAATGTTTCGGCAACTGTGGGAGAAATTTGGAAAATTCCTCAAAAAGTTTAAACTTATAACTCAGCAATTCCACTCTGAGGTATATACCTAAGAGAAATGAAAACTTATGATTATACAGAACTTATGCACAAATGTTTATATACATTATTCATAACAGCCAAAAAGTGATTGTCTCAGATGTCATAGATTCCATCAACAGATGAATGGACAAATTGTGGCATCTAACAATGGAATATTATTCAGTCTTCGGAAGGAATGAAGCACTGACATGTGCCAGAACTTAGATGATCCTCAAAAACATAAAGCTCAATGACAGGAGCCATGCACAAATGCTCCCTATAGCATAATTATTTATATGTGGAATATCCGTGGTATGCAAATCCATAGAGACAGAATGCATATTATAGGTTACGTAACTTACCTCTAAAGGTATGCTTGCCTACTAATTACCACAACCTATATGCCCAGCATTATAAAGTCACCCACTGGTGTTATTTGTCTGAATTCCTGCGCAGTGTGGGAAGGCGTACAAGACTAGGAGCGGTGAAAAACAAAAAATAAGTTCTGTGGGCAATGGAAAAGAAAAATAATAATCAGTTCTGTTGACACTTTTAGGAATATAAGAAAATTCATTCTCTCAGCTCTGAGGAAAGTTACTTCAAGTTTATACCGCCTCACAGAACATTCCTTTTGACAGAGTTCTACTTCCTGAGTCCTTTGCAGTCCGGGGAGTCGCCTGGTATTCCATCAAAGAGAAGGCAGGCAGTGAGGGACTGTTACCACCCAGGGATCACCGTGAGCTCAGCCGACTTCGGGGAGCTTGAGAGGAGAAGCGATTGTGGATAAGCTCCTTTGTAGATTTATTTCCAACTGTGATTGTGTTTAGACTTGAATGTATATAGTTTATCTCAGATATAAATAAAACTAATATATTCAACAAATATAAGAAGAGAGTTTCAGTAACGTTATTTAAGCTTCTTTGCTTCTTAAAAATAAGGTCAAGAAAGGTAACAGTTCTTTTCAAGGTTATATTTGAAAATGTGTTTACAAGTATATATGAGATCAGACTAAGAAAATAAAAATAAAGTATGTTATGGTTCCCAAATGATTTAGAGTTTTTCTAGTAATCAATGTATGTATTATATAGTTACTTTTTAAAAAAAAAAAATTGGTTTCAGAGAGGTAGGGAGAGGGAGAGAGAGATTGAAGCACCAGTGATTACAGAGAATCATTGATTGCCTGCCTCCTGCACACCCCACACTTGGAATTAAGCCCCCAATTTGGGCATGTGCTCTGACTGGGAATCGAACTGTGACCTGCTGGTTCATAGGTTGACGCTCAACCATTGAGCAACACTGGCTAGGCTATAGTTATCTTCTTTGGGAAGGTGGGAGCATCCTCCATTTACTCTTTGAAAGTCCTTTGATCTTGAAAATAAAGTCACCCTATTGCAGGTAATTTAATCAACACATGTGGTGAAGCACTTGGAAAAGGCTTTTTCCCTTTAATTTGTGAAACATTTCCCTTTTGCTATTAAATCTTACGTGACATTTGCATGAAAATCACTTGTAGTGTCTTAGAGGTGACTTTGAACCACTTTGGATGGAATAACTCTGCCTGTGCATGTCAATGAGAATCCACAAATGTTCTCTTTATCACAATTTATATGCATTTTAAAAATAGCATCGCTCTTAATTCTACAAACAAAACTATTTTTATTTATTTGGAAAGGACATCTGAACATTTTAATAAACTTGCCCATATATGTATTCTAGAACAACGACACATGATGCAAGTTATTTTTACACATTAGTGCCAAGATAGATAGGATTAGCTGGTTATGTGCAACCAGCAGATGTGAGCTCACAGCGAACACACGTTGGGAACCTGCCTCTCCGTTAGATGACACGGATCAGACGTTCCCGGACACTTGGTCTGAGTGTGTAATGGCACTCACGACTAAAATCATGGTGGGTAGGAGGTTTTCAAATAACTTCATTGTGTCAAATGTCACACTTGCTCGTTTGTACTTGCAGCAGCTCCATTGCTCCCTGGCGCCATGTTTCCGTGGGGAAGGAGAACCGAGTGAGAACTAAGATCCGAGGCAAAGCAGGTTGTCGGGACCGTCCCCTCTGCTCACTGGGAAGTGTTCTCAGCGTCTGCTCAGGTGTCAGCTCTGACCTTAACCTCGCAGCAACGGCAGCTCTGACAGATGTTCGAAACAGGCAGGTGCATGGCATATTAGAGAAACGTTCTGACTAGACAGAAAGGAACAGAAAACATTTTCTTTCATAATGTGAGCTGTCAGCGCGCACGGAGCAACACCGGCCCTCGAGGATTCCTTGTCCATTGGAGATGGCTGAGGGCAGTGCTGGGTTTCGGCAGAAGCTGTACTTTTATAAGCCGACTACTCACATTTAAATCAAAGAACTGGTGTATTTGTGATAAGAACGGGCATTGTAATGCATCGCGTGTTAGGCAAGTTGTTGACTGATGGAGAGTCCATGATGCCACATACATCTGAAGTATGTCAGTTTGAAGTCACCAGGGACCTTGTTTTGCCTGAGACAACAAACAGGAAATGTCTGTAAAAAGGTTGATAACCACCCACCACCCCCCCCACATGGCTACGCTGTGGGTGGCTGATCCCATGGATATAACACAGCTGCCAGAGAGAAGAAAGTCTTTCACACCCTAGTCTTAAAGACAGAGGGATGCATCACTATCTCAACATTCCTTCGGTCATGAAGAAAAGTGAGGAATTTCCTGACATGTGATAAGGGTCCCGCGAGCAGAAACATACCCGAGGTTCACCACGAGGAACTAGAAGAGAAACTCAGACCACGTGGTATCTCACCACTCCGAGGAAGGAATCTCATTAGGTCTTCAATGAGAAGGAACCGAAAGCACGCATTTCAACGCCCCTTAAATCTGTCACTCTTCACTGGGTGAGTCTTCATAACACACGGCCTGGCGTTTTTATCACAGAGGTGCGTCCAGTCAGCCTCTACTTGTGACTTTATACAATTCTGAGTTAAAGACCCCCCCATCCCCTCACCCACCCCACCGCAGCCCTGGCTGGTGTGGCTCAGCTGGTTGAGTATCATCCCGTGCACTGAAAGGTTGCAGATTCGATTCCTGGTCAGGGCACTTGCCTGGGTTGTGGGCTTGATCCCCAGTAGGGGGCATGCAGAAGGCAGCTGATAGATGTTCCCCTCACACGAATGTTTCTCTCTCCCTCTCCCTCTCCCTTTCTCCCTCTTCAAAATCAATATAAACATGCTTTAAGGAAAGAACTCTCCACATGTCATATATACAGACAGACATTAGACGAGACTTACTCTAGTTGACAAGAAGAGAGATCCTGGCCCCCACCCTGGGAAACATCAGTGAGAATGATGTCCTTTTTCATTGTTAGTTCATCCTGGTGGCTCCTGAGCTGAGCACAGAGCCTCAACCACAATAGGTGTCAGGAGGCCAATCCGGGTGTTTATCCACTTACTTGTTGTAATCAAATTGCCGGTGAGCTGAAGGAAACAGTGAGTATTTTCTTAGGCCCGAAAGGACACTTAGATACACAAAAAGTGATAAAGATGGGATATTATTGTTTGTTCTATCAAAATATGGATTATTCAAACAGCAGTACTATTTTAAAAGGCTGTTTGGAAAAGGAGAAACAAAAATAGTTAAGCTACTTCATGGCTTCAAAACACAGAAAACGAGTTAAAAGCAAATAACAGGAAGCCACAAAGGGCAAAGTAAAACGTTCATGAATATTTCTATCGTCTTGAAGCAAAAAAAGACTTCCCTGAGAAGATCAGGAGTGAACCCTTCTGTATCTTCAATTTTCCATGTTATCAAACTAACATTAGGAAGATGTGATGTAATAAATTCCTAAGAAAACTTCTGCTCAAAATTAGTTATGTAGCATAAAAACTCAATGGTCTATATTTTATCGGAAATCCACAAAGCATGTCACTGTAAGCACATTTATTCCAAAACAGATACTTAAGAAATGTTGTGATGTTATGGAACCATTGCAAGCTATTGATTTCCAGAGTCACGTGATGAGAAACCTTGCTGACATACGTAATTTTTATTTTATTTTTTTTATAACAAGAAAGTCATTAGTTGGATCTCTGACATTTAGAATTACCAACAATTGCATTGGACTCTCTATTAGGTATATAGTGTCGCAGGGATTCACTGAAACCATAAAGCAGCAGAAATCAAACATGTTCTGTCTAACTCTGCTGATTATTTAAATGGAAATAAAGCATACAGATTCCAAAGCAAAAGAAGTCTCGTGAGCCGCGGTAACACACGAGACCCATCTGCGTTCTCTCTCTCTAGCACTGTGATGCATAATGTGCTAATGGACTCAAACAGTCCTCAACTTAATTACAAGGTCTTCGGTGGATAACAGCATTCTTGTGTCATTAGACAAATTAAATGGGCCTATTTAAAACACTTACAGTATTCATTAGGTGGCCTCGCATTATTCAGTCCTGACGACTTTGGAGAGTATTGTATATAGCTTCATTGGGGAGCGCAATAATAAAGATCTTTTTCTTTCATCCCGGAGCAGAGAAACATTAGGTACCACGCTGGTGTTCAGAATGCACGGAACATCTTTGTAATTCTTTCTTGAGCCACAGTTTTGTTTTCCCTTCATTATTTTCTAACTTAATATCAGCCAGCTGGGCGAGGAGCACACAGACCTGGTGATGCTGGATCACAGGTGCCCTTCCTGCTGTCTTCATTGTATTTCAGGCTGGAAGCGCCATTGACTCACTAATTATTTTTTTTAAATAAGACTTGTTGGTAACATATTCTTTCAGGAACATTTGAAGTAGGTGTTCACAAGCTTTGCATAATCACCACCGAAAGAGAAATTTGAATTTTGAAATGAATGCTTTTTCAGGCAATTGTTTAAGCCACGTGTGCATGCATTTATTTAAAGGAATCAATTAGTGAATCTGCAAGCCCCCCTCTCAGGGAAACTTGGTGGGGGTGTAGGCTGGTACAACCACTGTGGAAAGCAGTCTGGCAGCTCCTCAGAAAATTGAGAACAGAGCTGCCGTATGACCCCGCAGTCCCTCTCCTGAGTATGTTAATGTTCTCTAGTTTTCAATGCGATGTATATTTCTTAGGTCTTAGCATTCGTTAAGCTTGCAGCAGGAAACTTGACTAAGTGGGAGTACATTCAGACCGAATGAGCAGACGAGCTGAAGAAACGAATTGTGTGTTGAGATAATACACCGGTAGCTGTAAACCCAGTGGCCCAGGGGACAGGAGCGCTTAGAAACAGCCCATTGCTTCAGGGATGGCTACTGTGGCGAAGTGAAAACACGACTGAGTCATGTGGGATTGGTAGACGTGTTCAGGGGGGAAAAGAATAAAAAAATCAGTGTGATAGACGGAGAGCATGTGGAAATGCATCAGTGTGGTAGACAGAGAGCATGTGGAAATGCCTCTGTTCTCCACAGCACTCCCACACTGGTCACGTGGACATTTATCTAAAACACAACAATCTATGCACACACAAACACGCACATGGGAATGTCAGAAATAAAGCCGGTTGATGGTTCTCTCTCATCCTTGATGTTCCTATCTCTCTCTCCCTCTCCCTTCCTCTCTCTGAAATCAGTACAATAAAGGTTTTTTAAAAAGAATGTAACTTGATGTCTGTAACCCGGGTGATGTCACTGTAGCCTCAGGATAAGGTGCTCCCTGCAAGCAGGGATTTGGAACAAGCCTGTATCAGGGTGGCAGAGGCCGGGCCTGGCGGATACCTCCCGATTCCTTCCCCACAGCGCAGTCCGTCTCCATGCTGGTTCCCAGCCTGCGGTCAGGCAGCGCCATAGGCATTCCAGCACTGACCTGGGAGCCAGCCTGTTGCCAGGTCAGAGGCAGGTGGGTGAGGGAGAGGACAGCCTGGTGGGGTGGGTCCTGGGCTGCCCCGGCTGTCCCCACACTCACTCTCTTCCTTGCCTTTTCTTGCAGCCCAGATACCTCCCTCTCCCCACCGCCCTCAGCACCAGATGTTGTCGAATCGGATTTTCTCGCCTGTATTTGAGCTCCTTGTTTATTCGATCCGCTGCCAGCGCAGCAGAATTCAGAGTCATCTTTCAGGTCTGAATTGCCCATATGCAATTTGGACAGCGCGGGGATGATGCTGCGAGCAGACTGTGACATGAATTCCGTTTCTTTGAAGTTAATTGTCAGCTCTTACAGCCATAGTGACTGCAGAATAGTCAGCAAAACGCCGCAATCACCATCATTAGGGAATTTTGAATGACTGCCTTCAGACGCAGCCTGCGCTTCCTGCCGTGGGGGAGGGGGTCGCTTCAGGATGCTCAGCGTTTCAGATGGTGCCATTGCCAAGTCCCTAATTATAGCTCCAGGCGCAGGTTCCTGAAAGACGCGCGCAGGACGGAGCTGACTGTCAGGTTCTGCGGCGGTAAGGAGAACTGAGAGAGGCATCGGGTGGTGCTCACAGTTCCATACACTTTGTTAGTGAGTAACGCACAGGTAAGTGACTAGAGAGGGCCGCGGCTGGCGACTTGCAAGCAGCCAGTGGGAGGAAAACATCGGACCGAGATGTGTGCGGCCCGTCCATGGCGACAGCGCGGTCCCCAGCTGGACGGGGTAGAGAGAGGCCGAGCCGGAGACCTGGTTCCCGTGGGGGCTGTGCACCTGCTCATCAAACACGGCGACCCTGTGAGGCCACGTGCCAGCACGACAACTGGGGACAACGCTACAGGCGTTAGGAAAGGAGCGCCAGTCTGAGATGTTCACCTCCACCTCCCGGGACCCCTCTGGAGAACACCCGCTTCTGGCTCGCAGGTGCCAGGGGAGGCAAGGAGGCAGGCCCCGCTGGGCGCTGCCCTCCTCCTGCACCCCTGCCGGCCGCGGGGGCACTGGGCTCCTAGGAGCGCTGAGACCTGGAGGCGCCTGTACACGAAAAGGCAGAGTTGGGACATTCACAGCCAAGGGGCCCTGTGGGGAGCCGTCCTGCCTGTTGGCTGTAACACGGGTATTCAAGTCCCGGTGATGCCGAGATGTGATTCAGGGGCTGCATTCCAGACCCACCTTTACACTTATCATTATTTTTTATTATTTTACTAGAGGCCCTGTGCACGAATTTGTGCATGGGTGGGGTCCCTCGGCCTGGCCAGTGATCGGCCAACTGGGGCCATCTCACCCAGTCCCCATCAGGCCGCCTGGGGCGGCTGGCCAGGGGGAAGGCACCGTGGGAGGTTGGCCAGCTCCTGGAGGTTGGCTGTGGGAGTGCACTGACCACCAGGGGGGCAGCTTTCTGCATTAAGCTCTGCCCCCTGGTGGTCAGTGCATGTCATAGCGACCAGTTGACTGATCATAATGGTTGCTTAGAGTAGACTTTTATATATATACTAGAGGCCCAGTGCACAAAAATTTGTGCACTTGGGGGGGGGGGGTCCCTCAGCCCGGCCTGTGCCCTCTCACAGTCTGGGACCCCTCAGGGGATGACCACCTGCTGGCTTAGGCCCGCTCCCCGGGGGATTGGGCCTAAGATGGCAATCAGACATCCCTCTGGCAGCCCGGCAGCCCTTGGGGGATGTCCACTTGCCAGCGGGGAGCAGGCCTAAACTGCAATCGGACATCCTTAGCACTGCTGAGGAGGCAGGAGAGGCTCCCACCACCACCGCTGTACTGGCAGCCATCAGCCTGGCTTGTGGCTGAGCAGAGCTCCCCCCTGTGGGAGTGCACTGACCACCAGGGGGCAGCTCCTGCATTGAGCATCTGCCCCCTGGTGGTCAGTGTGTGTCATAGTGACCAGTCATTCCCAGTCCTTCTGCTGTTAGGGTCAGTTTGCATATTACCCTTTTACTAAATAGGATAGAAGCCTGGTGCATGGGTGGGGGCCGGCTGGTTTGCCCTGAAGGGTGTCCTGGATCAGGGTGGGGGCCCCGCTTGGGTGCCTGGCCAGCCTGGATGAGGGGCTGATGGCTGTTTGCAGCTGGTCACACCCCCTGTAGGGTGGGGGTCCCCACTGGGGTGCCTGGCCAGTCTGAGTGAGGGGCTGAGGGCTGTTTTCAGGCTGGTGGGTGACTGAAGCTCCCAACCTCTCCTTTTTTTCTTTTCTTTTTTTATTCTGGGATTTATTTACCTTCTATGGCTGTCACTGGAGCTGATAGCCGGCTTTATCTCTGAGGCTCGGCTCCAGCTCTGAGACCTCAGCTGCTAAAAGCAGGTATCTGGGCTTTGTTTAGCTTCTATAATTGAAACACTGTTGCAACTCCAGCTTTGAGGCCCGGCTGGCTGAAAGCAGGTTTCTGGGGATTGTTTAGCTTCTATAATTGCAACATTGTTTCTTAGAGTGCAGCTCAGAGGCCGGCAGCGGCAGGCGGGGAACCTTGGCTTCCTTCATCACTGGAGCGAGCAAGCCTCCTGTTTGCTTCAGCTGCCTGGCTGCCGGCCGCCATCTTGGTTGGCAGTTAATTTGCATATCACCCTGATTAGCCAATGGGAAGCGTGTCGGAGGTACGGTTAATTACCATGTTTGTCTATTTAGATAGGATAGAATAGAGGCCTGGTGCATGGGTGTGGTCCCAGGGGTGCCCGGGACACAATTGGCCCTCCTGGCAGGCAGTGGGATGCCCTTGCTGGCCCAGGATCCAGATCCATCCTGCTGACATTTTGCCCCGGTTGTTGGGAGCCACCTGGCAGCAGCTTTTATATTCTTTCTTCCTTGCGGAGCATCTAGGGAGGGAAAGCAGTCACGGTGCTTAAGGTCGACTTCCAGGAAGGCCGGCGGTGCTGTCAGGATCATGCCAGTGGTGCTGGTCCCTCAGTGCCTGGCCCATTCTCCGGAGATTGGACCTGCAGGACTACTGAGGGAGTGAGTGGCTGCCGCCGGGCTGGTGGGCAGCTGGGATGGGTCTGTCAGCTGAGCAGCACTCCCTCTGTGGAAGTGCACTGACCACCAGGGGGCAGCTCCTGTGTTGAGCGTCTGCCCCTGGTGGTCAGTGGTGCTGGTCATAGCGACCAGTTGTTCTGGTCGGTGCAGTTGTTCCGTTGCTTAGGCTTTTATATATACAGATTTTTTTAAAAACGTATTTTATTTATTTCAGAGAGGAAGGGAGAGGGAGAGAAAGATAGAAACATCAATAATGAGAGAGAGCCATAGATCCGCTGCCTCCTGCACGCCCCCTACTGGGGATAGAGCCCTCAACCCGGGCATGTGTCCTGATCAGGAATCGAACCCAGGACCCTTCGGTCCACAGGCTAATGCTCTATCCACTGCACCAAACTGGCTAGGGCCACCTTTATACTTTTAAAGGAAACGAAAGAATCTACATATTTTCAGTGGAATTTCCATACTCACCTTCTTTTTCTGTTCAGAACACACAAGAAACGAGCACACCAGTGGCGTGGTGGCCGGAAAGTGGCAGGCCACTGAGTGACTGGACGATGAGCACCCTGGAGACCCCTGGCAATGTCTTCACAGCCATGACCCCCAAAGACATCTCAGGCTCTGACAGGAAAATTGGACATATTGTTCTACACAAACATTTAAAAAAAGGAGAGAACAAAGGCAAAATTGTGCAGGTCTCTTTAAGGCACAATAGCTCTTCCAGGGAAAGTTCCCAAGATAGACTCAAAGACAAAATGGTTTACTGAACTTTTCTCTATTAAATATGCACATATGCAAAACCCCGGGAAAGAACAGATGGAAAAATAATTGAACATATATGATGAGAAAGTTGATTACCATATAGATTACATCGGGATGCACTGCAGACCAGCGAGGAGGGGCACACTGTCATCAAAACAGCCCACGGACTCCAAGGCAAGCCCACCAGAAAAATGACCTGTCTCATAAAAAATACCCAACCTCACTCAATTCTGAGCTCCCTCAAACAATGAGATTTGTTAAGCTACTCATTACCCCAAATAAAAGCATAGGTATCTCAGCTTATTAAAAAAAAAGACTTATCTGTAATTTATGTAGCAGCACACACTGCGACACTGTTTTAATAAATTGCCATAATGTTTGCGGAGGACATTTGGCCAATGAACTGAAAACCCTCTGACTTGTTCATACGTTTAATGGGGCAGTTTCACTTAAGGAATAAAGCAAACATCACAAAGATCATCTTCCAGTAGGTTCACAAAAATGTTTCTCATTTTTAATCGCAACCAAGTATTAAAAAGCTAGTTAACCAGTAATTGGTGTTTGCAACTTAATGAAACGGTCCTCTCACAAAATAGGCCATCACTAAATATTCTGTATTTCTTATCATGTGAATATTTACGGTACTTTCAGTTGATTTAAAATGACGATGTTCTACATTGCAAACACAGTGGGATTTAAGGATATGTGGGGGTGTTTGATGCGTGTGCTTCTGGGCTATGTTTTAGGTACATGTACTTTCATGATGATGCGTCTTCAGCCTCTGGATTTGGACCTTGTCGTGAGTACATGCATGTCGTTTAGTTGAGGGAAGTACAGACAGTGCACTGTTTGGGGTATAAATTTTAGGTTTGATAAACCAGATCATCTGAGAAGGGCATGATGGGAATCATTCCAATGTCAAATTTAAAATGTGATCATCTTCTATAATATCTCAGAGTAGAAACTGAAAGATGTAGCCTTAAATATTTAGACTCAGAGGGTGTGGCTTGTGCTCAGTGATTTGAGGATAGGTACATACAGTCTAAGTATCTTTTCTGGGCATTTATAGACATATTTCTGGAACCTCTCTTCACTAACGTCCACAGTCCACTTAAATGAAAAATGCTGCTGATTAACATGGAACAAAAATAAGAAGAGTGTCTTTGAAACTGTGGAATTCACATCTCATCTCTTAGGGTTCCGTGGTTTTGGGAAGAGGGGGTACTAATATAGCTACTTACGTTACCGGTTTTGATCAGACAATACTACTTTAAAGTATGTAAAAGTAGTACATATAAATATTTAATTGCCTCTACCACGCATGGCAAGAGAAAGCCAGTGGAAGTTTTAATCTGTGACGGACAGTTTATGGTTTCCTGAAAATGACTGAATTGCATACAGTAAAGGGGGAACATCCTCAGCAGCGAACCTTGGTGCAGTATGTACCCCAGGAATCATAGGCTACTGCCCCATAGCCTCAGCTTCTGCCACCACAATAAATAAATCAACATACAAGCAAACAAGCAGCACACCTTTCTGTCTTGACACCTGAACACCTGTGGCTATTTAAACAGGATGTGCTGTGAGAGGCTGCTTTCTACAAATCACATAAATTATCCTTGCGATGGATTTTCCCCACAGCAGATGGTTTAGAGTAAACATTGTCAGAAGAATTATGTGACTCTAACTCCAGTCACACAATAAACATTTTAATGATCAATCTGTTAATATACAATTGAATACACAGGAACCCCTGACAGGATGATTTCTAAGTTTGGAAACAAAAGAGCTCCTAGAAAATGTCTTTTAATAGCAATGCGTTCCTTCCCAGGCCATCGTGTGCTCCAGGGTTCAGGGAAACTTAGCAGTACTTCATGTTGAAGTTGAAGGATTGGTTTGATTGGTTTCATTTCACTTCAGTAGTTTAATTTTTCATTATTATTCTTTCTGAAGTAAAAGGAATTCACTTTTTATAAAAATACAATTGGCTAAGACAGATGCAATGTATTCAAAAGTAGGGTCTCTGATCGTACTTCCAACTTTTAAATCTTAACTCTACCACTTGTTAACTCATTTTTATAAATCAAATTAATAACAACAGATACTTAGTATTATTATCTTGATGAGTGAATGCTTGTATATATGGAAAGCTCTTATCTGAGTGATTGGCCTATATAAACAAACTAGAGGCCCAGTGCACAAAATTTGTGCACTGGGCGGGGGGGATCAGCCTGGCCTGCGCCATCTCACAGTCTGGGAGCCCTTGGGGGATGTTCGACTGACAGCTTAGGCCCAGGGGAGCAGGAGCGGGCCTAAGCTGTCAGTCAGACATACTTAGCTCTGCTGCAGAGGCAGGAGAGGCTCCCACCTCCATCGCTGTGCTTGCTCGCCATGAGCCTGGCTTCTGGCTGAGTGGCGCTCCCCCTGTAGGAGTGCACTGACCACCAGGGGGCAGCTCCTGCATTGAGCGTCTACCTCTTGGTGGTCAGTGTGTATTATGGCGACCAGTTGTTTCACTGTTAGGTAAATTTGTATATTAGCCTTTTATTATAGAGGAATATTAAATCAAATTTTCCGGAAACTTTTCACCAACAAGAAAACATTGAATGTAGTCTAAGGGACAGGGCGAGTTTGTGAGTTCAACAAAGCTCGGTGTAGTTACTGAAACTTCTGGTATCATCAGGGATGTTTGAGCAGTATTATCTCTAGGAATCTCTGGTAATGTCATTGATGGTCTGAAGGAAAGTCAGCTCTCTGAGGACAGTGGGGATCTTCATGACTCTGTTCTGCTATTAATTTCACCTCCTGCTGGAAGCCGATCCATCCTGGCTGCTTGAGGCAGTCTCTGCAGGGATGTTTCAAGGGACCTTGAAATGGAGATGAGAAACGCCCTAGCCTTTGGAATGGAATGGATGGGATTAAGATCAAATAGGATAAATGCAGATGTAAGAGGACAATAGGGGGAGGAACCTGGCTAGGAGAAGAAAGGTTGTTTCCCCAGGTGAGGATTTTTATCAGTAAACCCTTTAACTGTGTGTCAGAGGGGTGGTTGGTTGCTTTGATCTTTGCTTGGAGTGACCTCCTTCAGTTACTTCCTTGTAGCTTAGTGGAACAATAGAGTAACCTTTGAATGGAGTTGGGAAGCCCCCTGGCCTTTTGTATAGAATGCATAGGATTGGGACCAAATAGTATAAATACAGATGTTAGATGACAATAAAGAGAAGAACCTGGCTATGATGATCACCTGAACACTGCCTCCGTGTCATTCATTCTTCGCCGACTCCGTCCACATCTTTGGGAACCCCTGGACCCGCTGGGGCTGGACCCCAGCAACCTCCACCTGTTGACCCCATGCGGCATGGTAGATGCTCTGCCAGATACGAAGACTGAGATTTCTGTAATACATCTCCTGCTTCAGGAGTTCTCCGGCAAACTGAAATGTGAACATGCCAATCCCCTTCCCAGAAAGGAGGAGGCGATCCACTGGATGTTAAATGATCTGGAGGTCTTGGTTTTCAAGCATCTACTTAGTACACGAATCTTTGTGTGTCTGTGTTTAGGTGGACTTAGAAGTCTCTATGACTCTTACTAGCAGAGCCGTCACAGTAGTATAAGAACCCCTGTGCTAGGTTTACACAGAAGGTGCAGTTACGGCTTCCATGAGAAAGCAATGAACGCTGCTGGAATCAGGCACAGGAGACGTTCCACAGAGCTGAGCAGGAAAGGGGACTAAGAGTTCACTTGAGAGGCAGTGGAAGCTGATTTCAAAGGGAGCGAATGTCCCCAGGGCGTTGATGTAAATCAGAGTGGAATCTTAGGGTGAGGAAGCCAGCATGGGTGGAACAGAGGGTGGGTGTGGGGAAACAGACAGGAGGACAGTGGGTTAGGTAGGCGTCACATCATAGAGGACCTTCATGTCACAAATAAACTGGGTTATCCTAAGGGAAATGTTAGCATTCATCAACTTTTGAAGAGACGTAACCTAGTTTGATTTTTTAAAAGAAATATAATTGTGAAAAGAATGTCAAAAATGGCTTAAAGAAAAACATAGCATCCCAAATAGGATTTATTTACAAAAGTGTTGCTTTTGTTTTGTTTTGTTTTGTTTTTTTGGATGGAAGAGAGGCCTAACCCAAGGGAAAGACGTACATGGATGTGGCATGAATTTCCCTCTACAGAATCAGAGGGATGGACAATATGTATCTGGGACGTTGCCTAAGATTAAGGCTCATGACCAAGAGCATGGGGAGGCCGGTTACTAAGAGAGAGAATCAGTGATCAGAATTAGGTTTGGGATACAGTGAACTGGGGTTGGAGCTTGTAGCCAGAGGTTAAGAAAGTGTTTTCTGGGACAAAACCCAGATTTTGTTCCATCTTGGCTCCTCGTTTATGGGTCACCTGAGCCTTTCTGAGTCTGCTAGGCAATGCGATCAATGGATTCTGAAATCAAAGGGAAAAATACAGGGGCAGGGGAAAGTGGGTGTACAGTTGTGAGTACCTGAAACACCGAGTTTATGCTTATATTGTTATTTATTAATTATTATATTGTCACCCAGTCAGTGTGGCTCAGTGGTTGAGCATTGACCCAGGAACCTAGAGGTTTGATTCCCGGTCAGGGCACATGCCTGGGTTGTGGGCTCAATCCCCAGTGGGGGACGTGCAGGAGGCAGTCTTCAATGATGTTTCTCTCTCATAGATGTTTCTATCTATCCCTCTCCCTTCCTCTCTCTCTAAAAATCAATAACATATAAAAATTATTGTATTGTTTTCCATATGAACACCTGTAAACCTACTTTTGCCCCACCTGCCTAGTGTAAAGAGAGGTTTTCTCAGCATAAAAATTCTGAAGAAAACAGTGACCAATAATGTGTTTTCTTTCATTCTGTGTTATGCCAACATCACTTGTTGGGGTACAGTTCCCCACGACTGATGCATCTCAGAGTCACACACAGTCTTTATTTTGGGCTATTTTTTAAGGTTTGTACATCTAATAGATGAAGCGCCTTCTCTAGAGCAAAGATCAGACAGACTTATAAAAGATCTGAGTTCCTTAAGCTCAGCCTTCCTCTCTTGTTATGTAGCAAACGTCATGTACAGATGTTACCTGGCCCTTCCCACGCCACCCTGTGGGAACTGGGAACCAGATCCCTGACACGTGAACATGCTTTTATTCTATCTATGATTATTGTCATGAGTACTGAAGGCCTTCTTCCAGAATCCACGAAACTGGGGCAGGCTAACATTTTAGCGTGCAAATCTCAGAGCCCTCACAGTTCCTGCCACACTTCGGTTTCAGCAATCCAAGGAGGTTACTTTCCAGAAACCTAAGCAACATTCTACACCGAGATATCTCTTTTCCGGGATGTCGACCTTAGCGTAATTCTCTCAAAATCTCTCAAAGCCGCTAGCTATTCTGGGAACACCCCCACCGGACTCTTTCCGCATTAGTTCCTTTCTTCTGAATCCTGCTTCTCCATTGGGTGTCAGTGATGACTGGGTGAGATTTAGTTGAGAGAGAAAAAGAGAATGAACATTTGTCATTTGTCATGAATAAAAAAATATTACTAGACTAGAAGCATTGTGATTTGAATAATTTCATAAAACCCAATGTTCTCATTTTAAGTCATTTTCCCAGCAACGCTAAAATTTCATGGTACAGAAACTGTTTTTATCCCATGAAACCAAAGGGCAATTGTATTTGAAATGATGGAAAACCACAGAGGAAAGAAAACATGGCAGATATGGTAGGGCAGCGCATCTTTGCAACATTAGCTTAAATATAGGCATGCAGGAAAACAAGGAGTGTGCGTGCACATTTTATAAACATTCAATTTCAAAAGGATGTCTTCATTAGCATTGAATTGTGAACATCTTCACATGTCTATAGATTTATTTTTATCACATAATTTCAATGTGGAATCCACATTCTGAACCCAAGTCTATTCCTTAGGCCAGTGCAGGACACGAGAGGAGAGGGAAATAATCGCATCCTTTGTCCAGACTGAGCATGCTCCTTAGCTACGAACCGCTCTCATCCTGAAACGTATCCTTGATCCTGGTTTTATCTTCCACTAGACGCTGCTTTGGGAGAACAAAAGGTAGGCTTTTTGTGCTATGCCTTTCCTTGTTCACAGCATTTATTAACTTTTTTGGTAGTATCCTTTTAAAAACATTTTTAATGCTTTATATAAAGAATGCTGGATTCATTGAAATGAGTATATCACCAGAGAAGAGATAACTAAAGTGATTCAGATGTAGTTATCCTTGTACCTCTATTGCCTTCATTCTATACATTATATATAGTACATTCAAATCCAAAATATGGTTCAGGTTATAGTAGAAACTTCCTTTGAATACAAGGCAAAATTAGAGGATAAATTCAAGAGAGGAGCTGGGAACAGTTCCAACCCTCAGCTCTGACTCTGAGAATAAAGTTCCTGATTTTAAATTAAATTTAAAAATATATAGTATGACTTAAGGGGAATAACACATACTATACATCACATTGATTGGTTTTCCGGGCATCTGATACTGTAAGCTGGCCATTGTGAGGCATCCTTTGGATATTATTTTTAATTTCCAAATCTCAAATTTAAGGTCCATTTTGTTTGCTCGTCCAAAAACCATCCCTCTCTTATTATTTTTATATACATTCCCAAGCCCAGCCTCTAAAACACTATAATCTCATCACCCCATTCCAGGACATACAGGAATGTTCTTTGTTCTAACTCCAGTTTGCATTCTTCTGTATTTCTCCCCGTGCTTGGAAGGCCAGAGGAAAAGGGATATAAATTATTAATCTTAACATATATACCTACTCCATTAGTAGTTACCAGTATCTTCGCCTGGTCCTATAGTAAACAGAAACCAAGTTGTGATTAAAACCGGTTGCTTTATTAGGAGGTGCCATCTGAGAGCATGAACGTGAGGGAAAAGCGAAATAAAAATGAGGAGAATGAAGGTGATATATGAAGAGGGGGCCCAGCTGGTTGGCGGCTGGAGCAGGGCTGAAGGGACCGAGCAGCTGAATTTTGAGTCATGGAGGCAGGCAGAGAATAGAGACCACATTTGGCGTTCCCACGTCAGGAGGGTTAACTGAAGTTACACAGTATAACTGAGTGTTACTGTATGTACACCTAGTGCTTCATGGACTTGGCATGTGTTTTAAACAGGTGCGTAATATTTTTATTCTTTGTGAAAATACAAGCTGGACTGTTTTTATTGGTTTTCTGAGCTGGTGACTATTCTGTTGACTGAAAGACGTATTGTACTTTTGCAAATGAAGTTAATAAAATTATCATTGACAAATGCCATTTATATGCAAATGTTCCTTCTGCAGGACAATTTCTAAGCTGCAAGGATGTCCCAAGACTGAAATGATAATGTCAGTCTCATCCTTTTTAAATTAATTTTTTTTTTGAGATCAGATAGGAGCCTGTCAAAGGGGCTCCCTCACCGGACTTCTCAGTTCAGTATTTCTTAAACTTTCTCTTAAACATATATCATCTGCCAACTAGGAAATCATCTTTTCAGAAAGCTTCCTGCCTAACATCTTTTCTGGAAGTTGATAGATTTCTATATTTTTTGTTACTGTTATGTTGTTCCAATTAAAGAAAGTTTTGCTGATCAATTAAATTTAATAAAATTAAGCAACATTAAAATTCACGATAGTGTGTGTTTGACTGCACACACCCTCACCCCTCGCGCTCCGTCCACCTCCCGTCCGCCCCCAGGCCGTCCTACTTCTTCTCATTCCCTCTCTTCACTGTGTCTCTTTCTTGCTCTACTGCCTCTTCTTGCTCCTCACTCTTTTTATTTGGGAGGGGTATTTCTTTTCATAATTTTTTATTTAAAAAACCCACAATGTACTTTCAAAGGTAATTCTATCTGGGAATGATGTCCTTTTTTTTCTTCAAAGCATAAAAGTCAGTGTTAACAAATACTTTCACCAAAGTCCAAGTACAAAAATATATCCACCCAAAAGTCAAAATACAGCTACAAAAAAAAAGCAATTTTGAGAAGATGTGATTCTTACTAAGTTGGAAAGTTTAATTGGAAAGTAGTCATATTGAGTCTGTACTCATGGGATATTGAAAACATGGATTAAAGATACGTCAGTAAATTATAGAGCAAACGTTAAAACTCACCACTTTCCAAGAAAAAAGTGGATATTGAAAGTGATCTAGGCAGGCATCCACCATGTGGGGTGTTTTTCTGATCTTTTTTCAACAATCTTTGAGGAAAAAGGAGTCACAAACTCTAAATTGCTGCATATATAGACAATTATCTTTTCCTTTCTCTTAAGCAGAGTTACTATGTAATCTATACTAATAATAGGGTAATATGCAAATTGGTCAGGACACTGTCACGTAATGACTGATCAGCAGGCTACGTGTGCAGCAGGCACAGGTGGGCGGGGACTTGCAGCATCAAGGACAGGGCAGGGCCGCAGTGGGGACATCTGTGTGCCTACGCCGGGGGTCCTGAGGCGTGTGGAGGTCCACAGGCCTCTGCCGCAGCCCGGCCCAGGGGTCTGCAGGCCTCCCCTGGCTGCGGCCTACCTCTTTGGGGCAATCCATCAAGGAGCCCCAGATGGGTGAGCAGGGTCTATCTCTTTAAGGCGATGAATCATGGGGCTCCCGCACTATGACAGGGCACAGGCCAGGCTGGGGGACCCCCACCCAAATGCACGAAATTCGTGCACCAGGCCACTAGTATAATACATAAGGCATAGATATTCGATTCTCATATGAAAAGCCTAAATTAATAAACAAGAAAGAACAAGAAAATAAGTCAACTTAATAGTCCAATCCAAACAGATAGAATGACAAAATACACTCAAGAGAAGCAAAAGTAAGCAATAAAGAAAACAAAGAGAAATAAATAAGAAAACAAAAATGTAGCTAATATATTAATTCAAGAGCAATTTATTTGAGGAAAATAACTAAAGCTATCTTGTCAGCTACCCTAATCAATAAAAATAGTTAGGGGAATTGTAAATGTACAAATTAAGAAATTAAATGTGGAAACAGCAAATGTCTGGGGGATTAACAGGAGTAGGACAGACTGCTGTTATCAATTCCAGGCTAATAAATGTAGAATGCACAGAATGCATATTTCCCAGGTTGTACACTAGCAAGTCTGACCTCAGAGAGACTGAAAAGTCAAACAATCCAATTGTCATAGGATACACCAAGTAACTCATTTACAAATAATCCCAATATAGTAATATGCTCAGATAACTTAAAAAATTAACTTTTAAAGCCTTGAGAGAAAGAACTGATAATTCTAACACTTTAAAAGTTCTTCCAAATGTAGTAAAAGGAGTTTCCAAAATGTTCTGTGCCGCTATAAACTTGATATCAATCTCCCTGGTACCAAAAAAACCCCACAACCAACAAACAAAAAACCAACAACAACCACTACAAAATAATTACAAATCCTAAATAAAATATTAGAAAATAAAGTGAAGGAGCATATTAAAATAATAACAACCCATGACATTTATTCCCATTTAATTAGGTTTTATTTTAATACATTATTATTTTTTATATTTAAAATAAAATTATTCATCTATAGATATAATTATAATTATCCTTTAGATATATTAATATATCAGTACTAATATAGCTATGTGGGAAATTTTCTCAGCAGAAGAAATCACACTTTTCATAGTAATAAAAATAGATCCCAATTAAAATTGGGTTCAAGTTCCATTCCTGATCCTTACGAATTGGGTAACTGGATAAACTGACATATTTTCACAGAGAAGCAATGGGGTGAATGACAAAATGCTTACTAGTCAATGGGACCCAGTAGGTTGCTAACAAGGTAATTAAAATTATAGCTATCATTGTAATGAAGCTAATAACAGCAAATCACTTTATTATAACTTCACATTACTTTTATCTGAAAAAAATGAAGAATTTACACAATTGAAGACACAATTTCTAGGGAGTAGTTAACAAGTTGAAGAATGAACTGCTATTCAACCACGTGCTCAAAACCTGTTTGTAGAATTGAACTATGAGATAAGACTTCAATCATACTACCTCCAGGGTCCCTGCTAGCTCTTGAAGTATGGTAGCAATCATCTCAGGTAGAAACTATAGTTTAACTTTAACCCTGCTGTTTGGCTTCTGTACTTATTTGCTTTGTTTAACAATAGAAAAGTTATTTTGATTTTCTGAATTATATAAATTATCCCATTCGATTGAATACCCTATGGATTGTACTGTGAATATCCCATTGGTTGTGGTCATACTGGTCTTAGGAAGCACATTTTCCTTTACCTGGGAAGGACAGCACAGTTATCCCAAGGTCAGAGGGCTCCAGTTAATGTGTTTCTGTCAATTCAGTGATCAAGAGACCCAAAACTATAATTTAGATGACATGCTTAAGTAAAACTGCTTCTGCTTCTGTAAACTGCTTTTTTTGCAAACCAGGTTCTTCATTCCAAACCTTGGGATGTAACCAATACCTTTGTGATCTTTGCCTATAAATCTGGTGTTGGGACTGGGGCGGGCACTATGAGATCTGGGAGAGTGAAATGCCCCCTCATAGTTCCGGATTTGCAATAAATGTGACTCTTTAATTCGATTTCTTGAAGTGTCCTTGTGTGATTCGCAGGGTACATTACAACACTCTAAAGTCTCAAACAGCAAGGAAAGCATGCAGAATTGCTGGAAGCTGGTCCATCCTTGCTGCTTGACACAGTCGCTGCAGGGAAGAAACATCTGCACAGCATATGTTTCAAGGGACCTGGCGTATATGGCATACTGTTCTTAATATGTTTGCTCCCCTTAGCGCTATGTGGGGTCAGGGGCGAGGCTCTCAGGCCCTCTCCCAGGGACTCACAGAGGCCAGGCCTAATCCCAAACAGCGTCAACTGTGACAAAGGAAGTCAACTACCTGGGAGCCCATGGTAGCGTTGGGCTCACAGTCAGCAGCTCATCTTGACGAAGACTTCATTCCTGGATGACTTTAAGAATTTAAAGTGGGCCCAACTGGTGTGAGCCCAGGGCCCCCTCTGCCCAGCATGTACCCAGACCCAGGCTCCCAGAGGGGAGCAGGTGTCCGACACAAGCACATTGTGTGCAAACAGTTAAGTGCAGTGAGTGCTCCCATCACAGAGGGAACGGGGAGGACACTCCAAATACAAGTTGCTGGGTGCCACCGGGCCCTGCCTTGCAAGCAGGTCTTTCTAGTCTGCTCTCTGAACTCCTTTCTCAGTTTACTTTATACTTCTGTAAATCAGGATTAAAAAGGCCAAGCCTTTAGTGGAAGAATGAATAAAACATATGGGTAGACAATTAACAAAATTTTAAAAATATCAATGTCTATTTATTTTATTTTATTTTATTTTTTTAATCTTTAATTTCTTTATTGGTTAAGGTATTACAAATGTGTCCTCATCACCCCATTAACACCCCCCCACCCCACACTCATGTTCTCATCCTCCTGTTGTCTGTTTCCATTGGTTGGGCTTATATGCATGCCTACAAGTCCTTTGATTGATCTCTTCCCCTTCCCCCCTCCCTCCCCTACTTTCCCTCTGGGGATTGATAGTCTGATCGCTGTTTGTCAGTCTTTGGATCTGTCCCTGTTCATCAGTCTATGTTGTTCTCTATATTCCACAAATGAGTGAGATCATTTGGTATTTATCTTTCTCTGACTGGCTAATTTCACTTAGCATAATGCTCTCCAGTTTCATCCATGCTGTTGCAAATGGCAAGAATTCCTTCTTTTTTACCGCAGTGTAGTATTCCATTGTGTAGATATACCACTGTTTATTTTTTTGACTGCATTTCTGTGAACTGTCTTCCCCCCATAGGCATATCCCTGGAGGCATATCCCTACAGAAAGCAGATTAGTGACTGCCTGGGGCTAGGGCGGGAGGACAGGGAGGGGGTACTGGGAAAGGGAGGTGACTGTTAATGGGCTTGGGTTTAAAGTCTTATAATTGGCTCCTCTCTGAAGGGGCGTGGCTAGGCCCTGGGGGCGTGGCTGGACGAAAGGGCGGGACAAGCCAGCTAAAGCCCGGCTGAGGAGCAGCAGCTCACATTGTGGTGGCTGTTTCCCGTGGAGGCATGGAGGAGGGCGCTCGCCTCTGGGCCGTGGGCTCTTGGCGGGGATGTCTGTGTCTTCAGAAGCGCCAGCGCCCAGCTGAGACGACAGTGGCCGACGGCAAGCCAGCCCCGGTCCCGGCAGAAAAGCACCTGGAGGCGGACGAGGCAGCGCGGTGCTGTGCGGGGAGTGGAGGAATCGCCAGCCCCATGCCAACCCCGCGCTGCTCGCTGCAGGACCTGCCGGTGGAGATGCTGGTGGAGATCTTCGCCTCGCTCCCTGGCACCGACCTGCCCAGCCTGGCCCTGGCCTGCACCAAATTCCATCACATCCTGCACATCGACAGCATCTGGAGACGGCGCTGCCGGGAGGAGTATGGCGTTCGTGAAAACTTGCAGAACCTGGAGGCCATAGGTATGTCTTACCGAGAAGTCTATGCGAAGATATTCCCATACAGAAACATTTTGGGTTTGTGGAAGCTAGAAAGTAGCTATAAAAGACTGCTGAAAGTCGTGGTGGACGGCTTATGCATTACTGGTTGGACGTACAGGCCTTCCCTTAGCACCCATGTGGATGGCCCGCTGCCATTCAAGCCCGCGTTCAGAATTCGCCTGACGGAGCGGGAATCAGCCACGGTGGAGTGCATGGAAGGCCACCACAGCAGGCCCCACAGCTGCCACCTGCAGATTCAGAAGCACAGGTTCACCCTCCAGTGCAAGAAGACAGACCACCGAAAGGACTCACCAACGCGGCATAGGGACGAATTTGGGCGGTGGCTGGTGCGGGAGGACAGACAGCAGTATGACTGCCTGACCTACCGCCGCCTCTACCTCCCGCCGAGCCACCCGGACGACCTCATCAGGCCAGGCCTCTTCCAATGCAAAGACGATGACTTGACCCTAATGATTGCCATGCTCAGCTTCCATGGGAAGTATGCCAGGCTCACGATGGTCACGGGAGACTTAATCTGGACGTTGGAGATCCACCTCAGGCGCCGCATCCAGCTGCCAGATGGCGGGTTCTTCCGCGACTTCAACGAACTCTCCCGCGTGGTCCAGGAGATTGACGAGCAGGTGCTCCGGGAGGAGCAGCAGCAGCAAGAAGACGGGACTGAGGAAAGCGAGGGCCATGGCTGGCAGAGCCCTGCCCAGCCCAGCGTCGGGGAGTCCGGGGCTGCAGCTTCGGAGGAGCAGCCTGTTCCGTTTGTTCTGCCTGTGGGCGTCCGCTCCATGGACCAGAACTACCCCCGGACCTGCAGGATGTGTTTCTATGGCATGGGCTTTGGTATCTTTAATGGCTTCCCTGGAGTCTTCATCCTGTTCGATGAGGACCACTTGGGGTTCATCTATCCGCAGATGAAATACTTCATCCTGTACAGCAGAGTCCAGAACACCTTCCAGAATGTGGAGGCGCCATCCCCGCAGGCCTTCCTGGAGATGCTCTCCAACATTCAGTCCTGACCCCCTCTATTTTTTTTTTAACATGACATTCCCTAGTGGTGTTAGTGCTGGGAAATTTACACTCCCACAGACTTTTTCTAGAGTATAATTCAGCACAGCTTCTCTCCATCTCTCTCTCCCACTCTCTTTCATCACTCATAATAGATAGAAAGATATAGAAATAAGAACATGGATATGGATATAGATTAAGGTAGACATAGATATAGGTGTAATTTTCCTATTCTTTGAATGTTGAAATTCATTTTAAGATATACTAAGAAGTAATTAGATATGCTGAAAAAATTCTGGATTAAGAATATTCACTGCAGCCCTAACTGGTTTGGCTCGGTGGATAGAGCATCGGAATGCAGATTGAAGGGTCCCAGGTTCGATTCCTGTCAAGGGCATGTACCTTGGTTGTGGGCACATCCCCAGTGGGGAGTGTGCAGGAGGCAGCTGATCAATGTTTCTAACTCTCTATCCCTCTCCCTTCCTCTCTGTAAAAAATCAATAAAATATATTAAAAAAAATAATATTCACTGCAGGATTCTGTTAATATATTAGAAATTCGAAATAACACAAATGACCTACATTGAGGAAATAAATATTTTGGACTGCATCTGTATAGTTGAGTAGTAAATACCACAGGGGACAGACATGTTAATGACTGAGACCAGCCTTAGGACCAGTTTCTTCATGTTGCAAAACAATTATCTCCATAGGAAATAAGCTACCAAAAAAAAAAAAAAAAAAAGAAAAGAAAAGAAAAGAGTGTAGCACTCGTGCCATAGTGAATGATCAGAAGAAGGAAGGTAATCAATACAAAAATAATACTTGACAAAGCATAATAGCAAATTAGTTTGGACAAGATGAGTTAAATCACTATGTGGCTTTAAAAACATTTTTTTATTCCATTTTTGTAGAAAAATATAGCAGAAATACGTAAAAATACTTGATACACAACATTGCAACAGGTCCTAGCCAGGATTATGGCTGGTTCCAGCCTGCCCCACGGGGTGGACAGCTTGAGTTTCTTACTGCTACACAACTATTCACAATCACAACAGAGACACTTGCAAATAAAGCATAAACACTCTTGTCAACAGACTTTGTTATGGTATTCGTCCAGAGTATTAGAGGGAAATAAATTAAATTACAGAAGAATCCTCTGATTTAAAAAAAATTATCTGAAGACATGCCAGAAGCCGGTCTATCCTTGCTGCTTGACACAGTCGCTGCAGGAAAGAAACATCTGCACAGCATATGTTTCAAGGGACCTGGCATATAGAGCATACTGTTCTTAATATGTTCGCTCCCCTTAGCGCTATGTGTTTTAACCAAGGTCACCTCTCTGAGAAAGGTTGTTTCCCCAGGTGCGGATTTTTCCCTGAAGTTAGGGATTAACAGGACTAAGGAAGGGAATAAAACCCCTTAACTAAGTGCCAGGCGGGTAATTAATCACTTTAACTACGAACAATCACGCTTAAGCTACATAATATTTACTTAGGATAATCTCCTTCAGTTACTTCCTTGTAGCTTAACAGAACAATAGAGTAGTGACCTTGGAATGGAGATAACAAACGCCCTAACCTTTGGAATAGAATGGATAGGATTAAACTCAACTGGTATAAATACAGATGTAACAGGAGAATAAAGAGAGAACCTGGCTAGAGAACCTGGCTGGAGAACCTGGGGAGAACCTGCCTAGAGAACCTGGCTAGGCTCTGATCAACTGAACGCTGTCTCTGTGTCATTCCTTCTTCGCCGACTCCGTCCACACCTTTGGGACTGCTGGGGCTGAACCCCAACACAGAATAGCAGAAACGGGTGTGCTTGTTTCTTATTGACTTATGGTGGAACCTGAGAGGAGACAAGAAAACCTGTTGTCTTTACTCTCCATTTAAATATTGATTTGAAAATAATAACCACACATTCATCAAGCGATTTTTCCCCTGACTTATCACATAAAGAAATTCGATTGAACAAATATTAATGATTTTGTGTATCTTGTATATGAAGCACTTTTTGAACTTATTCTCCCTTGAGGAAACTAATATACCGTCTGTTTTACAGGTTAAAAATTCTGCTGCAGAATTATAGATGCAAAGTTATTGTCATATTTTATTTAATGATTTATTTTTATGGAACCATTTCCCAACTGGCACACAATTTTTTCTTCTGCGATTTCTAACTTTAATCAGCAAATGACAAGGATCCAGCAGGTTTAACGCTATTTTACCATCCATCCATCTGGAGTCTCCTCATGACCAAACCAGCCCTAAATTATAGTCTAATGAAAGACATTTGAATAAAAATGAAAAAAAATTCACCCTCCAGTTTTTTAAATGAGTATCAAGATTAGACAGCAGATTCAGACATTTAGAAAAACAAATGAAAGGTATTTTAAATGAGCAGAATCTCCCGATGAAGCGTTTGCCCTCTGTGGTCAAGCAAATAAATACTAGGCACATACTATCTGTATTATTCATCCGAAAGGGGCTGCCTTCATCCCTCTGTTCTCAGTAGAGCCCATGCCCTGTGGTCAGTGATGGCTACTCTATGCTTATCTACGTTTTGCCTGGATCCATATTTTAGCTTATCTCATGCAGAAATGCAATGTTTAGCCAGAATTTGTGGGGGTAACATCCTAAATAATAAAAGCCTAATATGCAAATTGAGTGAACGGTGGAACAATTGGTCGCTATGATGCATACTGACCACCAGGGGGCAGTCACTCAACGCAGGAGTTGCCCCCAGCTCACAGGCCCCAGGCCAGCCAAGGTGGGTGCCAGCGGGGTTGCCCCCCAAATCGCCCCACTGGTCGCCCCACAGAGGGAGGTGACCGGCAGCAGTGGAGGGGGGATGCGGAACCAGCGAGTGGGTGGCGCCAGGCTGGCCAAGGCAGGTGCCAGCGGAGGCACCCTCATTTGCCCAGCTGGTCACCCCACAGATTGGCCCTGATTGCTGGCCAGGCCTGGGCACCCTACCCATGCACGAATTTCATGCACTGGGCCTCTAGTTGCTTAATAAAATGATATAGGTTTCAGGTGTACAATTCTATAATACCTCATCTGTGTATTATATTGTGTGTTCGCCACCCAAAGTCAAGTCTCCTTCCATCACCATTCATCCCCTCTTTATCCTTTTCTCCCCCTTCTGGTAATCATGATACTGTTGTCTGTCACAAACCCTTTTTGTGAGGAGTGATAACTTTAAATAAATATATGTCAATGGTCCTTAATTAAAGGGAAGCTAGGAACCAAGCCAGCTGGCGTTTGTAGCAGTTCGGGTACACACAGGCTACATCAGGAGACAAGGCCATGCGCGGGGTCTGCAGGAGAAGCAGCAGGTCTGCAGACACGTGCCTGAGCTGCAGAGGTGGGAGGACCGCCTGTCTCTTTCCCTCTGCCCCCCAAGCTCCACTCCCTTTCCATCATGTCCCAACCCAAATCGAGAACCACATGGGGTTGGGAATTATTGGAAATGGAGCTCCAGCCTCGTTCCCTTGACGTAGTAAAGACCTCAACAGTTTTCAAACACCGTGCAATACTGCGATTTAAATCGTGTTTTGCATAAACAAGATAGAGTAAAGAAATGGACTGTCTTCAAACCAGGAAGCTACCCAGTGAATGCAGTGACTGACCGAGCAGGGAAAGATAACCTGAGATTGAATAGGACTGTGCTTTGTTCGCTGTCCTCAGTGACAATTCTGTCTGTTCCGCGTTCCCTGATGTGTGTACCAAGAGATAAAGAGTCTTGGCTGGTCGCAGTGTGGCGCTCAGAACCTGTCTCTCTCCTTCTAACGTTAAATCCAGATTTCTTTGTGTGTAAACACCTCAAAGTTGTGAAGTTATGTTTTAGATAATTGCAACACATCTCAAAACAGGACCAGCCTGGTATAGTGATCGTTCATAAAGTCTACGTGCTGGCATCACTTTGGTCCAACTGAGCTCCCCCTGGACTCACTAGTATTCCCCCTCCTTCGCCACGGGCATCGTGATTGCGACTGCTGACTCCTATGGCAGATGACCTAGGTTTGAATCCTGGTTTTACCCCATACTTAGCCATGTAACCTTGAGCAATTTTCTGTGAACCAATTTCCCAACATGGAAAATAATAATACGCACTGCATGTATTTCTTTGAGCTGCTGTGAGAATAGAATGGGTTAAAGATGGAAATGAGTAGAAGAAAGAGGACCCTGGTATGGAGAACATTTCCAATGAATGGTCGCTTTTATTTTCACTCCCACCTTGACCTGAGCCCTCTCCGCCACTCACTGGCAGAGCTGGGCAGAGCGTCCAGGGCCTGGCACAGCTGGGAAACCGACTCCCTGTGTGCCCGGCTGCATTGTTAGCAGGACTGAATTAAAGGAAAGTGCTTCGGACAGCTCTGAGCCAATTTGTAGCTGTGTGTATCTTTGACATCAGGCAACCTTGTCCGATCTCACGGTTTAATTACTATGAACAGTCTGAAAACTCCCTAATGTGTTTTTCCATTTTGAACTCTGCTCTTAAAATGTTCCCAAATGTCTTCTCACCTGAATGCAGGATTTCCAAAACAGAAGTCACAGTTAGCTTCCCCCTCGTGCATTTAAAAGAAACCTAGCTCAGTAAACAACACTGCAGTAGCTTTAAGAGAAACACGAGACACGGATGAAATAAGTCTCTTTGCTGCGGGCATCTGACCCTGATAGCCACCTTTTTTTTTTTTTTTTTTTTTTTTTTTAAATATATTTTATTGATTTTTTACAGAGAGGAAGGGAGAGAGATAGAGAGTTAGAAACATCAATGAGAGAGAGACATTGATCAGCTGCCTCCTGCACATCTCCTACTGGGGATGTGCCCGCAACCCAGGTACGTGCCCTTGACCGGAATCGAACCTGGGACCTTTCAGTCCGCAGGCCGACGCTCTATCCACTGAGCCAAACCGGTTTCGGCATGATAGCCACCTTTTAACCGAGTGCTACTCTCTTCTGCATTTCAATGCACCACCTTTATTGACTCCTTAATATTGTCAATAAAATAGTCTCCGTTCCCCCCCATCCTAAATAAAATCTGCTAAATCTTCTTCCAACCATCCCACAGCTGCCTGCCCCTTCGAGATGTGAGTTGTGGTGATTATTTTCTATTATCCAAAGTTTCCTGTTCCTCACTTAGCATCATCGTTCATCAAAATTAAGTCTGTTTTTGTTTTCTCCCACAGTCTAAAACAGTTCTTTTCAACAGCAGCTTACTTGTATTTAATTTCAATGGGAAATTTTTCAGCCCCTTCTTAACTGATGTCTTACGGGAAGATGACATTTTTGATGCTCTTACTGCATCCTCCTTCAAGAAAAGTAAGTTTTTTGTTTGTTTGCTTGTTTTTTTTTTTGTTTGTTTTTTGTTTGTTTGTTTGTTGTTTTTTTGCAACTCTACATTCTCCTAGTCTTCCCCATCTCTTTGGAGTCTTTTGATTTTCCAGCCTCCATTTCCGGCTCTTTTTCATGCTACTTAGGGGTGAATGTGTCTCAAGGTTCTCTCTTAGGTCCTCTTTTCAGTTTGTAAAAACCCACTGCATCTCATTCGTTCATCCATCGGCTGATGAATAACACCCAGTTTCCCAAGGCGAGGCCCAGCGTCCAACTACATCTCTCCGGAGAGAGCTCTCCCAAGCTTCAAATTCAACAAGTTCAAATTGGAGTCCTCATCCTTCCTCCCCTTCACTCTGCTCTTTGCCCAATGTGTCCCCTTCCCCTGGACGGCCCATCATTGCCTCCTCCTCTCTCCTCTTCCACAGCTCAACGGTCACCAAGTTCTGTCTTATGCAAATTCAGTATTCCTGCTTTTCCCTTTTTATGTTTGTATCTACAACACAGGTCTGGCCCATCATAATGTTCCTCTTACTACAAAAATCTTCATTATCAGAGTTTTACCTCTAGTCTTTCTTTTTCCCACTGATAACCTATAAAGTCATCAACATGATTCTTCTAAAATGCAAGTGTTAACATTTCAACCCCTCTTGTAAAAGTTTTCAGCTTCTTCCAACTTATTCTCAGGTTTAAAAAACTACTCATTACATCATTTGCAAGTTTTTCCCCCTTACAGAGGAGTCCTCTACCTACTTGCTACACCCCGTATTGTACTATCCCCCCCTCATGTTCTACTCTATTTTGAAACGTCCTCAGTTGGGTGAGCTTACCATTGCCCTGGCCTCTCCCGGGGAGACGCATCCCCAGGTCTCCGTCTGACTTATGGCTGCTGATTATTCCTCGTAACCTCAGTCGCTGTGGAGGGTCTTCCTCAGTCTCTAGAAATAGGTTCTGTCTCTATTAATTCTTGCACCGAGTCTTGAACTGTCCCTTACGCAGCACAAATAAAAGTTTAATATTAGTGCCTATTTGACTATTAATCTTTACCAAGAAATGCGATGTGTGGTGGGGGGACAAATCACATATCTCTTTCTCATCACGGAACCTCCACTGCTGAGCCCAGAACTGGCATTTAGTTGTGGCTTAACTATTGTTAATGAAATTAACCAATGACTATATCATATTCTATGTTAGTCATTTTTTAAAATTTATTTCTCATTTCATTAAGAATATTACCAAGGAGTTACAGTTTCATCAAAATGTTTCTGGTCACTCATTTTAATGGGGCAATTGTGGAATTCCCTGATAATATATGACTTTAGTTATCATTAGGAGTTGCACAGTATTTACTAAAATAGTGAGCCATCGTTTGCCTTTAGGGTAACTAAGAGGTTTTTAAAGCCATGAATAAATTTTGAGTTTTATCCAACAGCCTTTCTAAAGTAATAAAGCTTAATTGTTAGAAGCTTTCTGCATATTTACAAGTTACATAATTCTGGGCAAGTTCCTTCATTGCTTCGTGAAAATGTTTTCTTATCTGTGGAAATGGACATCATTATAGTAATGACAGTATGTGAATAACACATATAGTAAACCAAGTAGTCGGAGTCAAGCTATAAAATACTGGCATTTAGCATTTCTTTTAAAATGTTTATCTTTATTGTTGAAGTATTACAGATGCCCCCTTGGTTTTCCCCATTGAACTCCTCCTCCCTCTCCCATTCCCTCCCTTGGCCTTCGAATCCTATTGTCTATGACCATGGCTTATGCATATATGCATATAGGTTCTTGGGTTAAACTCTTCCCTCTCTACCCCCCATTCCCGATGAGAATCCAAAGTAACATTTCAACGAAGAGATGGTCCCAGAGACGACAAGTGTGGCTCATGGGCTTAAGAATAAGTGGATCAAATTCAATGGCGAGGAAGGGATTTGAAGCTGAGTTGATCTAAGAAAGTAATACATTGCCGGAGACCAAGTCCAGCATGTCATAATTTCAAGAGTTTCATCAAAAGGTTGATGAGACTTGGGGACTCAACAGGGTTGAGTCACACATGTAGTCACCTGCATCTGGGAATGGCTAAAGGCATTTCCCCAAACCTGAATAGGATACAGTTAAAGGGCATCTTAATCTACATGTTAATGCCTCCTACTGGCCAAACACCTGAACAGCCGTAGGCTAATTCCCCCATTCTGAAGATGCTTGTGTATACCCTTTGAAGTGTATATCTCTGCCTCGCCTCAGGACAAGTTGTGTTAATAAAAAGCATGGAGTCCTGGGGACAGAGAGAATCTAAGATCTTAGAACTTAGCTCCTTTAGCTAAGCTCCTCTGACCCCCAATGCCTTTCAAAATTATATCTCATCTCTGGACTCTTTATTAGTCCCTGGACTCTTTAATCTATGCACGACCTTCTCCAGATTCCTGAACCCTTCTTGATGTTGGAATAAGAGCACCAACAATGATACATACCCCTGGCAAAGGTAATACTAATCCAAGGCTTTTACTGTTGGGGCCTCAGAGTAAATTGTCAGAATGTTTTAATGGATAGTTCGACATTATCTGTGAATTTTTAAAACGGACCTAGCCTTAATCCAGCATTTCTATAAATTCACCTCATAGAAGCAAATACAACACAGGGCAAAAGTAGGTTTACACTTGTAATACAAATAAATAATTCCGTAATTAATAAATAATAATACAAGAATAAACTCATTTTGTGTACTTATAACTGTAAACCTACTTTTGCTCACCCCTGTATTTGTACACATTTCAAATATGAATTAAGGGGTCTTATTAGTAGCATTATAAGATTTTGAAAAAGAGGTAAAAATATGGATTTGTTAAAAAGCATGGTACACTGATACAATAAAAATTGTGATGCTGTAAAGAGTGTAGAACCGGATGTGTCCATAAGGAAAGGTATCTACAATATTTTATTAAGAACTAAAGCAATACTTGGCTGTGATACTGACTTGCAAATAAATTATATATTATAATGAAACCTGCCACCGTGTCTTTCATCCCTGCTTTACCAGCCGATGCTCAAAGTGTAAAAATAGCTCGTCTTGACACCCACCTACTCGCAATGCTCTGAGGACTTGTCCCTTTAGCATAATGAAGACGACGCTTGTCAGAACCTGCGCGTCCCTGTGTGAACCGGCTCCATCCAGCCCTCCAGAATCATCTCAGAGCAGAACTCCTCTCTGCACCTCAACAACGCTGACCTTCCGCTCTTTCTCCAAACCACCCCCACCGCTCCCAGCGCTCACAACACTGGGTCCAGGGCTCACCCTTCAGATCTCAGGCAAGTTTCCATAGTCTAAAAGGAAATAAGTAAACAAATGCCTCAGTCCTCAGACTGCATCTCATTCCCACCGCATCTGCATTCCTAGGTCATGGTCCTCCCCGTTCAGCTATTACAATGTGTGAGTCTTTGACCCACATCTATCTGCTCCATGGGTTATGGACATCCCCAGGAGGAACTCCTACCCGGTACTATTTATCTTTTTATCATCACCACCCACACATGATCTGGCATATGCACAGCAGGGACAGGACTTCATTCTTGAATAAGAGTGACCTTTATTTGATGTTATAGTGACCAGTCGTAGGAGAATGCTTTTTTTCCTTGCAAGATCACTTCATGGAGATACTTCTTCGCTCTCTGGGATAGTGCACGTTTTGACCGGTTTTACAATAAACGTGCACTTACTCTTACTATTAGAAAAATAAAAATATGAGACAGGTCTGTCTGTGCAGAACTTGCCCGCCAGACTGCAGGCTCCCTGAAGGTAAGGACCATGCCGACTCTCAGATATGTGCGACTGGAATGAACAAACCTGACACAGTGTCCTCCCTGTACACTGGAATAGAGTATGTCAGCCACATGATCAGAGCATGTCTTCGCATGTTTCAGCAGCAAATACAGCGCACGCTGTAGCAGCCTCATCGTCAGTATCTCCAGCCACTGCCGTCCTTGTGTGCAATTAAAAGGATACGGTCACTATGGGAGCACAGTTGACTTCTCTATTGAATCCAGTGATTCCCTGTGTCCTTTTATGTGTGTATATGATATTATTTTTCTACGTTTCTCAAAGAGAATAACTAAAGTGCCTCTTTTATTTTCCTGACTGTCTTATAAACGTATAGCTCAGAAAGCTGTAGTCAAATGAACGCTCAGAATCATGGCTCAGGCGATTTAAAGTTATTGGCACGCCAGTGATTTGCAGATCAGCCCTTATCAGCGTTCATCTAGACTTTCAGAGGCGCGAGGTATTTCTCCTTAAATTGGCTGTTTGCTGCAGATCGACGTTGGAAATAGAAAGAGAGGAGCACTCCCGTCTCGAAGATACACCCCTGGGAAGCTGCTGTCTCGGGTGATGGCTGAACAAAAGGAAGTGGATGTCGGGATGCCGTTTACAATCGCGGAAGCACGGGAGCTACTGTGAAAGCATTTGTGTTTGCTGGAAGGTCACCTGCAGTCACTTCAGACATCTACCCTCGGATGGTTGTCAATCACTGCAATCTCATTGTCCACGTCGGAGAAGAGGAAGGAGATGGCTAAGTCCTGGTTCAAATTATATTGCAGTTGCTTAAATACTCCTGGCTCTATGGATTCCTGACTTACCTGCTATAAGGTTAAACTGTGCGTGTGTGTGTGTGTGTGTGTGTGTGTGTGTGCGCGCACAATGACTGATGCACAGCCGCTTACTCACTGAGTTGTCCCACAAGGTCTGTAGGGTCTAAAGAGCGTTGCTAAACGTCACAGTGGTGGTGGGCCGGGCTGCCATGGGGGGAGAGGGCACGGATTTTAGTGTGAAAGGAGGAAACAGCCCTTCTCAGGAGGAGAGAAGAGAAATTCCCGAGTGACCCAGACATCCAAAGGGGCGTGGACAGGGTGCTGTGCTGGTCCCCAAGGAACCCCAGGCAAGTCTGAGGGGACACGCAGCAGGAAGGTCAGGGGCAAAGTCAAAGGGCTCCAAACATAGGGTCACTGAATCGGAATAACCCATCAAGCAACGGGCAGAGGGACCGAGAAGAGGAAGGTTACACATTAGTTAGGAAGGGCCACACTGCCTGACTCCGATGTCACTCTGGGGGAAAGTTGAGCAACTGCTTAAATCAGTTAAATTATTATTCAATTGCTTTTAAAGGCCGGTCAGTATAATTTTTAAAGATTCCTGATGCAAACTGATAAAATTGTGTGTGCATGAGATCATTGATGGCACATGTCTTGTCTCTGTGCTACATCAACCCTCCCCCTGGACAGTTGTAGTTCAAGAGCTAGCACACCACTGGGGTGAGGTGAGGGCATGTGCCGGGGGGTAGGGGAGGCCGGGGGAAGGTCATGGGGAAAAAAAGGAGACATATGTACTACTCGTTGTAATACTTTAAACAATTAAAAAAAAAAGAGCTAGAACACCGTATCCCATACATCCTTGTTCTTATCCAGACACAAGGCGCACAAACACCTGGTCACAGCTGTCACTCGCTTACAACCTGCTGAGAAGCTATCACGTTTACAAGCACGTCGTGGGTAGAGAACACTGGGGCCCTTCTGAACATCAGCAGAGGGGGGCCGATTTACGGATGCAATAACTGTCGTGAATAGTTGATGCCTCAGGAATAATTAGTCCCTTCACCCCCCACTTCCTAGCTATTTTTAGCACACATATGTGCTCTTTAATTTATCTCTGTCTGATACGGCCCACAGCTAGTGGCTCACTCTCTCTCCACAGGTTACCTACCTCCCGGGTGTTATCCATCCGACTTGATGTACTTGTTTTCTATAGTTGGAGTGAACATTGCTAAAGGATATGGTAAACTCACATGCCAGGTAACATTATAGGTTAAAAAGGAAGATGGAAGTAGAGTGAGCTGGGCCAGGATGGTCTGGATATCCATATGTGCTCACGGCTGCTTCTGAATGAAGAGCCTTCAGTGCAACCCTACAGCTATGGCCAGAGGTGCATGGGCGGTGGAGTAACGCCTGAGCCAACACAGGCATCTGCAGGCTGGCCAGTACCCTGTGGAATGATACATGAGCCTGGACTGTATCATGGAGGATCTGGTTATATAGCAGGTTACTAACTGACCCTGAAGTTCCTCCAGACCCACCGCCTAATTACTTGTGCGTAGAAGACAACGGTATCTATTAAATCCACATGCATAAAGTCAAATGTTAATTTGCTTTTGCCTTCTTGCTTTCTTACATAAAACTCATTTAACAATACAATCCAATTTTTAAATCGACATGTTAATGCTGTAATTAAAATATGATCATTCTATATAATAAAAGCCTAATATGCAAATCGACCGATCGGTGGAACGACTGGTCGCTATGATGTGCACTGACCACCAGGGGGCAGATGTTCAATGCAGGAGCTGCCCTCAACCCGCAGGCCCCAGGCCAGCCAAAGTGGGTGCCAGTGGGGAGACCCCCGATCTCCCCACCAGTCGCCCTACAGATCAGCCCTGATCACTGGCCAGGCCTACGGACCCTACCTGTGCATGAATTTCGTGCACTGGGCCTCTAGTTTCATTAATATCAGGTTATTTTTGAATTATACATTGTGGTGAAAGTATATTATTGGCTTGCTTGGAACCACCTTCTGTTATCTGATATATTTCATGACTGACCACACCTTCACTGTTTGTGAGTTTCGATCTGACTCATCTATCCGTCAACTAGAGCACAAGTTAAGATCTGTGTGTAAGTATTGTGGGTAAGTGAAATACATTTTTCCTGGGAGCATTCTGTACATAGTTTTTCTTATTTTTTTTGTGCCTAGTTAGCAACTCGGCTTGATGGGGCCATATTTGGCAACAACCTACTCTACACAAAGCTCTGTGTGTATTTTATTAGCTTTGGTCCTTAGTGCTTTAAAATAAAAATCTGAAACTCTTCTTTTTTTAAAAAAAAATATATATTTTTTATTGTTGGTAGTAAAATGGGAGACATCTGAAACTCTTCTGACTTTAAAATGTATTTGTTGATTTCTGCCTGAGTGCCCCTGGGACTCCTGTTTTCGGGAACAGTGCAGTGCAGGAGGCTCGGGGTTCACTCTCTAATCTGGGGGTAGATGAGTGAACTTTTACATCTGGAGCACGGAGCTCGGGAAGAGGCACTTGCATTGCCTTGTGTTCCTTGCCAGGTCCCTTCCTAACGATCATTTCTTTACTCAGATAATTCCAAGTGACCATGAGAAAGAGTTGTGTTCTTTATCTTCTAAGATTCATATTTTTTCTTTCATAGTTTTTATTTTTACTTATTCTAGAGCTAATACCTTTTACTTCACTGACTTGGTCTTGACAGAAGTTTATCTGCTTTCTTTGCCTTATTTCTCTATTTTAGGTTGGACATGTTAAGTTTGATCCCATACAGGGTATTTTAGTCAAAGAAAATTCTCATTTTATGAATTCACAAGGGCTTTACAGTTTTTAAAGTTTATTTTTGCTTGTTTCTTTCTAGGCAGAATATAGAATTTGGCCCTAATTTATTCTTGGTATGTTTATCTTTATCCTTGACAAGCTCTCCTTTTGTTTCCTTCTTTCCTTCTTTTCTTCTTTCTTTCTTTCTTTCTTTCTTTCTTTCTTTCTTTCTTTCTTTCTTTCTTTTCTTTTCTTTTCTTTTTCTTTCTTTCTTTCTTTCTTTCTTTCTTTCTTTCTTTCTTTCTTTCTTTCTTTCTTTCTTTCTTTCTTTCTTTCTTTCTTTCTTCTTTCTTTCTTTCTGGCATGGCAATCTATGCCACCTCTCTGAGTGAAGGGAACATGTCTTCTTCTGTCACTTGTGTATCCCCAGCATCTGTAACAAAGCATGACAAAGATGTCACTCTTCATAACTGTTAGTTCATAAAAAACACAGGGAGGGTGCCCCCTGAGGTCACTGCCCAGGTATGGACTAATCGTTCAGTTGTGCCGGGGAAACACATTGATCCATAGGAGATAGCGCAGTTTTAGCATCCAGCATGGGATGTCTCAAGTAGCAAGCAAGGTGTCCGACCCTTGAAAAAAAAATCCACAAGGTGAGACTGAGACTTCTGATCAACAGAACCATCACCTCAGCTTTTCACCATTTTTCTCTTCTAATGTTTGGTGCTGTCCTTACAGGCATGACTGCACGTTTCCATTTCAGTGTATAAAAGGCACAAGCATATTCCAGAAACTACCAAACCCTAATATTTGAAGTGGATTTTCAGAGGTACGTTTGATACTGATGAAGCCATATAGAAACATGAAATTTACTACTCAGGGCTGTTGAATAAAACAAAACCAAACCAAGCATTAGGGATAAATGAGACTATACAACTTTCACTCAAAATAACATAGCTCTCTATAAATAATATGGCAAAAAGTGAGGATCTAGTTCCAGGTTTTTATGAGATTTATAAATCCTATTTATGAAAATGTTATTACTTCCAGCCTATCTTTAATCTTAATATATTTTTCTCCCAGAATAGTCTGATAAGACCTGCAAAAGTAATATAAGTTCTTAAAAGAGCAAATATTTGAGGGACTTATTAATATTAAATAAAACACATTTACCAAGTGTGTCATCAAGATGTAATCTAGAGAATAACATTAGGTTTAATATTTCCCATTCCAGTCTCTGCAGGCATTATTGATCATATCCATATCTCTGTGTGGGATTTTATATTAGTGAACTTGAAGGGATGACGGGCTATGTTTTTCATGTTGCATCTGATATTGTAGTGATTTTATTAGAGCTGATGAAATATATTCATAGTTAATTCAGTTGATTAAATGCATTTTACTCACGAAGTTATAATGGGTCAACTTTCTTTAGAACAATTCTCTGTCCCATTGTCTAGCATGGCCTGCTAATACTGACTAATCAATCAGATGTAGAAACACCCAAGGGCAATTGTAGAAATGTAGAGACACAGTGATTTAGGTGAGTTACATGGATTAATGCCATCTAGCTACGTCCTGTGATTTCATAAAGTGCTGTAAGTGCATCCATTGCGTTTCAGTGAATTCATGACTTATAATGTTGGAATTTCATTAAATGAAATGATATAAACTTCAGTAGCAATTTATTAGTTTTTTAATTAAAAATGGAAAAGATCTGTCAGGAAGCCAATAGTCCATGGCTTACTCTGAGACTTAATTTCTTCAATTGTCATTCTGTTCAGACACTTAGCACTGGGGTGACTTTACCCTTCAATTCAAGGTGTCATTTCACCATCACTGTATATGGAGTCCCTCCTTTTATTCAATTGTTAATCATTCCCCTTGGCTACCAACACAACTGCATTGTCTTCCATTGTTTTTTGTATTCAGTGTGTATAATTCCAATTCATCTTTCACACATTGGTTTTCATATATGTTTATCTAGAACATCTGTTTTATGTTTTAAACTTATATTAATTGTCCATCCTATGAATGCAATTCTCATTCAATATTATGTTTTTAAGATGTTCCATTTCGCTGTATGTGGTCTTAGTTCACTCCACTGAATGGTATTACACTATGCATACACTGAGTGGCCAGATTATTATGACCGGCAAGATTATTGTGACCACCCCATCAGTACAATGAAGTGAATTAGTTATGCAAATAATAATAATAATCAAACCTTGTGAGTATTTGCTTAGGAAGTTTTAAATATTCAGTATTTTTGGAAGTGTCAATGAAGTACTGATGGGGTGATCATAATAATCTGGCCACTCAGTGTATACCATGTATTACTTGTTCATTCACATAGATAAAGGCACCAAGTTATCTAAAAAGTTTGTCCCTGCAAATAACACTGTGACAAACACCCTCCTACACAACTCTTTCTGTGTTTGTGTACAAAAGTTTATCCAGAGTTTTTACTATGTGTGTGTAGTGTGTGTAGTGCGTGTGTGTGTGTGTGCTGTGTGTTTATGCAAAGGCACCATATATATGCACATTTTTCATATGGAAAGATACACCGAATTTAGGATACATGTGAGTATGATGAGAAATGGACAGGTATTTAACTGATGGAGTAAACAAAGAAGATCACAACAAATCTAAATTTAACTTTAATAAAAATGCCTGAAACAAAATGATATAGTAGGAACAATAATACTCTCTTGGAAGAGTGTACATAAACATTTGGTGTATTATTCTAGGCATCTTTATATATTTTTAAATTTGAAGAATTGATTCCTGCTTTTGAGAAATTCACAATCTATGAAGAGATATAGCAAGAAATTACAATATTACAAAACATGATGGCGAGCCCTATATTAGGAATACATGCAACCTACACTGTTTACATGTATGTGAAATAGAAGGAAGGGTGACAAATATACACAAGTGAAAATACACTTCAAAAATAATATCCTTACGTGAATTCTGGATGGTTGAGTCCTAGGGTGCTAGACATATAGGAAAAAATGCAAGGTATAGGGAACAAGTTGAGAAAGTATGGGGTTTGGGTACTTTTGGTAATCTGATGGAAAATAAGTGTTTGGAGCTAGGTTTCGTGGCATACTAGAGGCAAGGTGAGACTCAAAGTTCATCAGGGGGAAATTCTGCCAAGTTATGTCAGCCAATAGTGAAGCTTGGAGACAGATCCTTCCTCTGTGGGCCAATTAAAGGTGTGTGATGTTAAGAGAAGTGAACTTTAGAAAGATAAACACCTTGCATCAGGGAGCTGTTGGAAATTCCTGCCACTCTGATCGAGACACTTGACGATAACCTTTTCACAAAGCTCATTTCAAGTGGAAAAGCACGAACTGGCGCACTTCTCATTAACCTCAGCGTGCAGCGTGCCCACACACGCTGGGCTGTCAGTCCCCAAGGGGCAGACACAGACAGGAAGAGAAGCAAGAGTTCTGCTTAGCAGACCCTGCCCTGAGAACTTATGTCTGATTGATACTTCCATCCACGGGAACAATTAACCTGACAGAGCGCTCCACCGGAGGAAGAAAATGCTGCCCATGTGCTGTCATTCATTCGTCCACCATGGCTGTCAACGAGGAATAGCCATGTCAAACCTTCGGAACTTACACGTGAGTGCAGGCCTCTCGTAGCACCGTCCTCATCTGAATCTTCATTGTTGAGAGTTTTGAGTTCAAAGAGGAAGAAAACTCATCCCTCAGAGAAGGGAGGACACTGGGCATGATGTCTCCTAATTGTTTTATCTTGAGTACAACATGCAGGACTTTCTCGGAATAAAACAAACAGTGACAGTGTCTGTCTTTTGTAATTCTGACTCCTCTGCTCAGTCATTTAAATTAAATAATGAACCAAGCTACTACTTAATAAGGAAAAATAGTCACCTGTTATTTCACAAAGCCAAGCCCCCAAACAGCAGTATCCACATGGTAAACCAACGGATACATTCCCTTCCTCTTAGAGGGCCACATAGCTTTCTTTGGAAAGCAAAACAGCAGCCAAATTGCATGAGAAATATGTGCAGAGAGAAGGAGCATCTCAGAACTGAGTGTAACAGTAGGAGTGTTTTACATTGGGATGCAGTTGACTCTTAGAGCAGGAGGATGAAAATGTTAGGATTAGAAGAGGTTCTTCATTAGGAGAGTGGAAGACATTCAAAACGTGGGTCCTACCTTTGCCCTGCTTCTGTTATCTATGCCTACGTAGCACAGTGCCCTAGAACTTAAACAACAATGGTTTATTCTATTTGTGGGCTAAGATCTCCATGTAAAGCTTAGCTGGGCAATCGCACTCCACATGGCTGCCTAAAGAAGTTAAGGTCGTTAAGATAAATATTTTACAGCAAGAAGAAACTAAAATTTCTTATTTTTTTTATTGATTTCAGAGAGGAAAGTAGAGAGAGAGAGAGAGAGAGAGAGAGAGAGAGAGAGAGAAACTTCAATGATGAGAGAGAACTTCCATAATGATTGATTGGCTGTCTCCTGCACACCCCACACTGGGGATAAAGCCCAAAACCTGGTCATGTGCTCTGACCAGGAATCCAACCATAACCTCCAGGTTTATAGGTCGATGATCAACCACTGAGCCATGTCGGCCTGCCTAAAATTTCTGATGTTTCGACTGAGAAAGGTAGTGAGCATATGACAATATAAAATGATGCTAAGTTTAGAAAATATTATTATGGAGTAAAAACAATGGATTTTGGTTTAAAATGTTTAGTAAGTTAGAAATGACCAGAATTTTCTGATCTGAGTAAAAAAACCTAAATAGTCTAACTACCTAAAGAACATCTTCCATCAAAAGAACACCAGGCCAATTTTATGAGAAATCTACCATCTGTACTTGAAAAGAACAGATACATTTCCATTGAAATTGTCCCCAAGACACACAAAATAATCTGCAAAAAGCCTACAGGATAACATGCCCCAAACATATATATATATATATATATATATATATATATATATATATATATATACCAACAATGATTAATTATATTTGTGGATTAAGATTTCCATGCAAAGCTTAGCTGGACCATCTCAATTATAATATTGAATATTACATTAATTTTCTGTATACTAAGAATAATAAACTCATGAATTTTACATCAGTAAATAATTATGCTTTGTAACTTTAAAATAGATCCATATAATTCATTATATACATATATTTATATATATTTTTTTATTGATTTTTTACAGAGAGGAAGGGAGAGGGATAGAGAGTTAGAAATATCGATGAGAGAGAAACATCGATCAGCTGCCTCCTGCAAACCCCCTACTGGGGATGTGCCCACAACCAAGGTACATGCCCTTGGCCGGAATCAAACCTGGGACCCTTGAGTCCGCAGGCTGACACTCCATCCACTGAGCCAAACCGGTTAGGGCATAATTCATTATATTAACAAATGATATAAGAAGAAAAAAATTATTGACCATGTAGTTACATAAATATATTTGATAAATTTAAATGCATTTCCATTTAAAAAGCTCTTGGCACTCAAGGAATAAATGAATTTTCTTGATCTACTAAGAACATTCATCAGGAAATACTGAAAGTATCAGAGTTAATGAGGAACTGTTATGTAATCCCATTATTGTCAGAAAAGAAAAAAAGTCAAGAATTGACATTAATAAAAGTAACTTTAATGGTGTTTGGCGACCTTGGTTGATTTAATTACTAAAGATAAAAAGGCTAAGATATAAAGGAGGTAATACCGGTGCCACTTCCGGACATAAAGGGCAGTTACGCTCTCCCTCTTGGAAGTTAAATGCAGCTACACTGCTTGCTTGCTGACCACTGCACTGTTAGTAGGAATGCTTTGTCTCGCTTCTGTGGCCGAGACAATGAAAGCCGTGTGCAGCCTGCTGGTTTTCTGGTCCTGCCACCCAAATGCAAGCTCAAGAACTGAAGTTAGGAGAACTCGAGATGGAAGGAGCCTCAATGTAGGTCAGCAGACTCCTAGAGAAACTGGGAATAATGGAACATAAAGGTTCTTTGTTAACTGCAAAGGGTTTGGGCCATTTTCATTGCAGAAAAGTCTCATTGAACCTGACTAATATCAAATGCCAAACAATTTGAAAGGAAAAAACACACAAGTTGAAGTATTTGGAGGAAATGTGATTATTTACCTAAGAAAGAAAATAATAGCTTACTTTATTTTTTAATTTCTGAGGTTAGCAAGGTGGATAGAGTGATGCTCCAATCTAATATCCTACAAAAATCTCATTTTTTTAATGTAAAAGTAAAAAGCATTCACAAGCTTTATTAGAAGAAAAGATCCTATGCATAACAGGAAAAAACAACAATAAAAAAAAAAAACTATGATAGATACATGCAGAGAGGGTGGGAACAGACCTTGCAAAAATTAAGCATCCATTTATGTAGATAAGTATCGATATGTGTGTATGGGTACAAATATGCATTAATATGTAGAGATCACACTGAATAATATCATCGTTATTCGCACCATCGGCAGAAGTAAACAGGCTCATTTACAGTGGCTACAATTAGCCCGGCCGGTGTGACTCAGTGGTTGAGCGTTGACTTATGAGCTGGGAGGTTGAGGTTTGATTCCCAGTCGGGGCACATGTCTGGGTTTTGGGCTCCATTCCCAGTGTGGGGCGTGCAAGAGGCAGCCCATCCATGATTCTCATTGAAACATCATTGAAGTTTCTATCGCTCTCTCCCTCTCCCTTCTTCCCTGAAATCAATAAAAATATATTAAAAGCATAAAGTGGTTCTGATTAGAGAAAGGATAGGACAGGAGAGTATCCAAAGCCCGCTGTTCCTGCGTCGTATAAATCAATCGTGGAGGCCCTGAGTGACATTTACTTGCCGAGTGAATTTCTGGACACATTCAATTCATCCGGCTCAATGGCCGTGTCTGTCAAGTGGGAACAATTGCTTTCCGACTTCCAGGCCTTATGTGAGGATTCAGTCGCCTGGGTGCGGAGCTGAGCGTGTACCTTCTATACCAAGGCCTCAGGAACACAGGGCTAGTGTTGGCCCCTTGTGAATACGCCATATTGGCCTCCCCAACAGGCCCGGAATCCAGGAGTCGGGTTGACAAGAGTGAACAGACTGGGAGACTAAACCTTCTTTAAAAATCCGTATAGAAAGTCAGTCCGCAGAGACCACTTAGATGTCAGATTTCCTCTCTCTCCCCAAGGAGTCGAATAGAAAAAAACAGAACCCAATTCCACCCCAAGCTGGGGGCGTGGGGGGGAGCAGCCAGGCAGGAGGGTGGCCGGGCTGCGGGCGGTCTGCCTGGAGCAGGACAGCGCCTGTGGCCCCCGGCAGTGAGTCTGTGATCTCCCCGGTTCCCTGTCACAGGATGATTACAAGCATTCGAATTTGAAAGCGCAACTGTTCCATAACTCCAGTGATTTGACCTTCCCCCCCTTCTCCAGGCGACGTTTTACAGCTAAATGGAATAATGGTGAGAGTCTGCTAACACGGCCACCCTTTCCCAGGCCCGGCCTGCCGCTCCGTCAGTGGCTCAGGAAGCCAGTTCTGTTGTTGTCACAATAAGGGTGGGAACCCCATAGGGAGACGGTTTACCTGGGCAGGCCCGTCTGTGTCACCCAAGGTTATTGTAATGAAAAAGTCGGGCAGATACTTTTCGTATAATTTTCACGCTCTTAAGTACAATCAATGCAAGACAGCTGTGCGACAAGGACATATCCATGCTGATTACCTGGCTGTTTAGAGCACTTTCATATTCGGGCGAGTTCAATTAATGTGTAAAAGGAGATCGACATACCTAACCCTGGATTTCAGAATTTATGTGAATCTCCCATTTAAAAAAATTATGTCTGTATTTTAATTGGATTCGAATGGAAATATTCCAACACGTTGTGGATAATGTTGAAACGTCTCCACTAAGAACATTTTTAAATCATCTGTGTAAAGTTGAGAAACTTTAATATTTTGTGTAACAAGGTATCTGATTTTAGCATTGATTAAAACCATATCAGGGTAAATAATTTCATGTCAGGAGAGAGATCAATCGAGAGGAGCCATCGATCTATTGCCAAGTAACTTTGGATGCTGGAGAGCAGATTGGCAAGGGGTAGCTGTTCAGTGCAGAGACAATTGAAACCTGAGTTTTTGGGGGAGCCCGAGTAAGCAGAGTTCAGTACCCAGGGAAGGCGGGGAGCGGGGGCATCAGGAGCTCACAGGCAGGGCTGGGATAGACGATGGAAGGATGGAACAAAGGGCCCAAAGAGTCTACCGGGATTATCAAAACTCAGCCTCCCCCTCTTCACCCCCATCCCTTCCCCACCAGGGGCGACTACTAACTCCTTTCTAGCATACAACTGCAAGTTTACATTCTGGGGAGATTGTACCTTTCACTTATAGCTTTTTAATTGTGTGGGAGTAAAAATTAATAGGAATAAGAGACAGGAATCCAGTTTTATTTTTTCAGACTTCCTCAATTTTATTTGTTAATATATCTGTCCCCTATAGAATTGTATTATCATCTTCAAAGTATAGTATTTCCATGTTCTCTCAGACTTGTCTTTGAGCTATCTCTTATTTTGTATGTTTTTCTGAAATATCTGTTTTGTTCCATGTTTCTCTTTGTTCCAATGGTAATATGCACTTTATAACACTATTGCTTTAAATGTGTTTTATATCTGACTAGAGCAGTGGTTCTCAACCTTCTGGCCCTGTAATACAGTTCCTCATGTTGTGACCCAACCATAAAATTATTTTTGTTGCTACTTCATAATTGTAATGTTGCTACTGTTATGAATCGTCATGTAAATATCTGATATGCAGGATGGTCTTAGGTGACCCCTGTGAAAGGGTCGTTTGACCGCCAAAGGGGTCGCGACCCACAGGTTGAGAACTGCTGGACTAGAGGCCCAGTGCATGAATTTGTGCATGGGTGAGGTCCCAAGGGGGGTTTGGGGGTGGGGGCCGGGATACGATTGGCCCTCGGGTGGGCGGTGGACGCCTTTGCTGGCTCAGGATCCGGGTCCGTCCCACTGAAGTTCACACCGGTTGTTGGGAGCCAACTGGCAGCCGCTTTTATATCCTTTCTTCCTTGTGGAGCATCTTGGGAGAGGAAGCAGCCATGGTGCCTGAGGCTGATTTCCAGGAGGCCAGTGGCACTGTCAGGATCATGCTGGTGGCACTGGTCTGTCGGTGCTTGGCCTGTTCTCCAGAGACTGAACCTGCAGGACTACTGAGGAAGTGAGTATCTGCCACCAGGCTGGTCGGCCGCTGGGATGGATGGGTCAGCTAAACAGCACTCCCGCTGTGGGAGCACACTGACCACCAGGGGCAGCTCCTGCCTTGAGCGTCTGCCCCCTGGTGGTCAGTGCATGTCATAGCGACAGGTCGTTCTGGTTGTTCGGTCATAATGGTCACTTAGGCATATATATATATATATATATATATATATATATATATATATATATACACACACAGAGAGATAAGTCACATTTCATCTTTTTCATGAATCTCTTCCAGGTTACTTAGCTACACACACAGTTTACTGAGACACTGTACACTTAGTTGAGATGTCTGTATAGATGAAGTTTCTGAGAGTGTCCAGTTGAAAGTGATGAGTTCTTGTCAATGGCAAGGACCATTATTGCTGCTGCAATGTCTTCTCTGTGGTGTTCATGCAACTTCTTGGTTAATAACTTTCGAGTTACTTTGTAATTCTATTTCTCCACTACGTGGCATCTTATGTTTTCTGAGTTAAAATTGCCAGTATACCAAATTTTTATAGTTAAAAAGATGGAAACATTTCTGACCTCACTAATTTGTTCAAGGAGGTTGTCTGTTGTTTCTGTAGGTGTTTTCAATTAGACAGACAACTGTATTATCTTGAACTAATGGTAGTTCAATCCCTTTCCCTATAACATTGGCCAGGAATTGCACACGGTGCTCAATAGTGGGTGAGATGGGCCATGCTTGTCCTGCCCTTAATTTTGAAGGGAATGGTTTTATTTTATCTACCTGTCTATCTATCTATTACCTATCTATTCATCTACCCATCTTTCTATCTATCTTCTATCTAGTGTCTATCTAATGTAAAATCCATGCAAACCTAAGGGAGTTAGATTTTCCATTTCTAGTCTGTTGGTTTAATTTTTAATAAGGTATTAAACAGGTTATTTTTCTGCATTGCTAGAAATAACTATATGTATTTTAATTAATGTAGTGAATTACATTTTTTAACCATCTTGAAATTCCTGACATAACCTCAATTTATTATAATGCATTTCATTTGCTATTATATTTAGTTGAGATTTTATTTATGATTATCATAAATTTATCATGATTATCATATTTTATTTATGATTTTTATATTTATATTCATAGTCAAAATGATAATTACATTCTACTGTCATTACCCCTTTTCAGGTTACACCAGAGTCAAACATTGAAATTGGCAGCTATAGCTATTTTTCACTTTCTCTCTTGCATAAGATAGAAATTTTTTTTAATTAGTAAAATATTTCTATTATATCATCAGGTTCTGGGGCTTTTAGGGGCATGGAAAGGTTTTCAACACCCTTTCAATTTCTTTAATTGGTTATTCAGGTTTTATAGGCAGTTTTGTGCCAATGTTGACACATGCATTTCTAAAATCTACCCCTTTTTATCTACGTTTTCAATTATTTTAGCATTTAATTGTTGGTAATGCTGCCCTGTTGTTGCTGATGCTCTTCTCTGTCTGTTTTCTCTTTTTACACTCATCAGCTCATTTGTGAGTCCTTCCACCCTCCCTCCTCCCCCCTGTCCCTCTTTCTCTCCCTCCTCCCCTCTTCCTTCCTTCCTTCCTTCCTTCCTTCCTTCCTTCTTTCTTTCTCTCTCTCTCTCTCTCTCCCTTTCTTTCTTCTTTCTTTCTTTCTTTCTTTCTTTCTTTCTTTCTTTCTTTCTTTCTTTCTTTCTTTCTTTCTTTCTTTCTTTCTTTCTTTCTTTCTTCCTTCCTTCCTTCCTTCCTTCTTTTCTTTCTTTCTTTCTTTCTTTCTTTCTTTCTTTCTTTCTTTCTTTCTTTCTTTCTTTCTTTCTTTCTTTCTTTCTTTCCATGATCCATCTTGCTAGTACCAAATGCAACCTACTAATACAAGCAACAGCATTGGTCCTCATTTCTCTACCACCTCCTACAGCTGTTAACAGGTCCAGGCCAACACCAGATTCCTTGAACTCAGGCAGGGGAGAGCCACACCAGCACCTGGACCCTGCCACTCCAGCAGGAAGGGGTACTTGCCATCCACCAAGTTCCAATTAGTTCTTCCTCCTCAGGGCTGTTGGGTGTCTTACCTCTAATCCTTTGTCACTCATTATTGCCAAAATGGTTTCACAACTATATAAAGTCTAATTCCCATATAAGTTTTTATTCCATAATATTCTCACCTCTTTCCTCCTACCAATGCTTTAATGTTTACTATTGTTCTTGTAAAGTATCTTTTACAAATACTTACTTTATGTAACATAGAGATTTACATGTCACATGGGTGAAGGCAGTCTTATACTTGAAGCAATTTCACAGCCAGTGAGTCTTATGACTCCACTTTGCATGTTAAGAGAACTGAGCAGAGATATCTATTTCTTTTTTTAAAATATGTTTTTATTGACTTCAGAGAGGAAGGGAGAGGGATAGAGAAAGAAACATCAATGATGAGAGAGAATCATTGATCAGCTGCCTCCTCCACGCCCCTCACTGGGGATTGAGCCCGCAACCCAGGCATGCGCCCTTGACCGGAATTGAACCTGGGACCCTTCAGTCTGCAGGCTGAGGCTCTATCCACTGAGCCAAACCGGCCAGGGTGATACCTATCTCTTATAATAGGCAGTGGAGCACAGCCTGAAGAGAACATTATTTCCACTTGCCATACATCAGCAAGTAAGTTCTTGTACTTGATCTTTCTAGTTGTTCAAGTAGATAAAAACCTAGCTGCCTCATTTGTTCAGAGGAATGCATCCTATACCATACATTCTGGATGTACATGTATTATACGGCTGGATGGTCTGCTTCCTAGTTTCTGTTCAGTTGAAATTAATTGACTTCTTAAAAGGTTCTCCGCTCTTAGAGACTGTAGTGGTGTCACCAGCCAAAACCCTAACAGAGCCCAGTGTTACCTGGTGGTTGCAAACGCCTCAACCTTCTGGGTGGCTTTGCACTAAGCGTCGCTTCTCACTCACAGCAGGCTTCTGTGAAGAGAGCAGCTGCAGCTTTGGTCCACGCCTTTGAGGTATGAAGCGGCCTCAGCCTATAGCAGAAGGAAGGTGGCACTCCCCAAGCTCCTTCCAGGAAGAAAGCCTGCCTAGTCCACATTCTTCCCCAGGAACAGAGGCGGGTCCTCACAGCCTCCCGGGTCTGCTCACTGACTGTGGGCTCATCAGCTGCTGGAACATAAATCTGTCTCCCAGTGGGTTGTAGGTGCCATTCTTCATTCTGTCCACACATCAGCTCACAATAAATACAGGGCATCTGATAAGCTGTCACGGATCAGTCAGCATAATGGTATCGCCTGAAAAAAACTCTGTTACTAAAACTAGGTTCTCATAGAGCCGAACGTTCCTTTCACCCTCCTTTCCCTATTTTTAATCTTACATTTTCTTTCAAAGTGTGCAACACAAACCAAATGCAGATTTCTAAGCGTCCTAGTTTCGCTATGGAATTGAACAAGGCTGCTATTTTCCTTGTTTTAAATAACTGTCCTTCTATATTTTGAAGATTATGTAATCACCTTTTTTGGGTAGTTGCATTTCTGAATTGATTTTTTAAAGGAATCATCTAAATCTCCTATTATTTAATTAGTGATTTTGCATAATTGCTACATAGCCTCGCCCTAGTCATGCCTTTTATATTTTTATCTAAATGATTGATAAAATTTTGGAAAGGACATGGCCAAGGAGAAAGCCAGTGGCACCGCGCGGGCACCTGTCTTTACGCATCTGACATCTGTCCATTAATCACCTCTTTGGGTTGAGTTTTTCAATCAGCTACTAATCCATCACTTCGATATTACACTTTTCTAAATCTTGTCCACAAATGCCTTGTCTGACATGATTTGTTCTTTGTGGGTCTATGTTCACCTCCTTCTCCGAGGAACCATCGTTCATCTTTAATGATGTGTTCCTTAGAAAGGAAGGCGATGTTATGCGCCAGCAGCAGGAAGCACAATCTCTGTCCAACTTTTCCAAGTGTGGTAATTATTTGCCAAACTTGTAACCTTAGCACTTCTAAGGTTCACCAAGTTCCCGCAAATGTTTTTAAGAATATGTCCATGGACTCATTTGAAGAGCATGTAAGGAGCTTGGATATTAATCCATCGGCTTTAGCAGACATTGGAAAGAGTGATGGGTGTTGCTAGAATTCTCTTCACCTCTCCCAGGCCCCTAAGTCTTCTTTCTAGCGGTCATATATTTGTCTCTATCTGAGAGTAATTCCAGAAACTCGTTTTCTCGTTGTCAGTTGTCAATGCAACAAACCTGTCTCCACGTGGTTTCCAGTCACTGCTGAGATTATATCTATAATAGCTATTATTTCACCTTGCCGTTCACATAGTCAGCTTGTTTACCGAATATGGATTAGACAAGGAAAAGATAATTTAAGGTGTATATGTTCCAATGTCTCCATTAAATTTAAGCCAGGAAGACAGAACTTGTCATGGAAAGAACACTGAATGTGAGTCCAGGTATGTAAAGGCAAAGGACTGCTCCAGACTCTCCCTAGTTCTTTATCTTGGTTGGTCATAAGGTTCGTTGACCTCTAGTTTGTTCTGTAAAGTTTTGACTTTCTTCTAATATAGAGTCATATGCCAATGATAACACTATGTAAACTACCTTAAAGGACGGTGTAAACCAGGACTCTAAACCATCTTATTCTTGCTGTTACTTAGCAATAGAAAGTTGACATAAGAAGCAAGGATAGGAAAGGGGAACTGAAAGCTTCATATTGAGAATTAAGAGAAGAAATAGATTATATATTCTGAGACCACATGTCATTGATTTAGCTCATATACGTAATTAATAGCTGGGAAATAGTCCATTCATCTTCAGTAATTAAAATATGTTAATAAAGAAAAGCCACGGCCTGTCAATAGTGGCATAAATTGAATGTAAAAGGGAGATTTTTTTTGTAGTGTATTAACACAGCATGACAATACATATGTCATCAATTGGTGAGTTAAGAAAATTTCATTTTTTATACCTTCATAGGTCACATTTTAAATGTTTTTGTAGTTTTTCACATTTAAAAAGTTAAATTTGATTTCACAAGAAAATATTTTTATGTGGAATTGGGAATATGTTTCTTTCAATCACTGTTTTTTGAAAAATAAATATTGGATTGAATTCACAATTGAATTGACTTTGCAAGTGAAAATTATAGATTATTGAACTGGCTGAGGGCATATATTTATTAATTTTCTTTATGTCAACACTTACTTACAGGTATGTCTATTTATAATTTAAACATTTAAAGTGTGAAGTCACAGAAACTTTATCCATGAAGTTCTTTTCTTGATATTAATTTGGGGACCAAAATATATATATATATATATATTCGTCTTCCAAAGAGAGGCTCACCTGTGAAAGTTATTGTTTCTTTCCTGTTTACATATTTTTCATAGTTCTTTTGTAGTTAATGTGCTTTAGACAATGGGGAAAATCATTCTTTATGCTATTAGAATTTCAACACATTTGATAAAATAACACTCAATAACAATGAATACAATAGTATCCTTAATTTGCTATTCATTTTAAATTAACTACCAGTTTTAAATTAATAATATTTAAAGAACTAGCAATTTCTTATGTGGAAAATGCATTTTAATTTTAAAGACATTTAAGCTGTTTAATAGGAGCGATCTTTAATTGTGCATTCATTACAAGTTAATAACTTCTCTAAAATATTGCAGCTTAGTGGAGCCGTAATTCCGAAGCCTGTATAATTCCATTAAAATCAGCATTATTGTGCGATGAAGATACTTACTTACCTCATCATGATTATCTGACTTAGCCACATTACAGTCTGTGCCCCGGCATCAACTCCATCGGTAATAAAGCTCTTTACTCAGTCTTAGCCATTTGTGTCAGTTTCAAACATTTGCTCCAGAACAGCCAGTCGAAGGGATAAAATGATACTAAATACCCAATGTTTTTCCTGTGGGAGCACAGAAAGAATGAAACAGAGCAACGGCTACGTATCCCTTTGCTTCGGCCAACTTTTACACCAATGTGCTTATTGCTTTCTGTTCTGGGTGCTGCGGGGCGGAGGGGGGGGGGGGCGTAGAGGGGGTGGCATTTAGCAAACCTCCTCACCTTCCCTCCCTCATCGCAAGATAGAGACTTTGGGACAGTTATTTTGCCTTTTCATTGTCCCCTTCCTCCCTCCTCCCCGAAGATGGACCAGGTCAGTGGAGAGGAGGATTAGTGGGGATGGGGAATGGATGCTCTAAACTCTCTCTTTTTCACAACAATTGACATCAGTTGGCACTGGTCCTTGGCAGTGACATGAAGGCCACTTGGCTACAAATCTAAGCCTCATTCTCCAATTAGCTGCAATTTTAATTAATCTGATATTAGTTTCTATTTTATGATTCTTAAACCTTTTTAATTAATTCCAATCTATTAGTATAGAGGGCATTGTAATTAATTAGCAATTCTAACTCTCATCAGTTGACAAAGATATGGCCTTTTCCTTGTTTTTTTGGCATCCCTTCTTTTAAAAATTTCTGATTGAGAAGTGGCTAGACAACCATATAGAGTCCTACTATGAACTTACTTGCCTGAGTACCTGGGGAAAGCAGTCTTCCCACTGCATCGCCAGTCAAAGATGAAGGGTCGTGGCTTTTTGTGGAGCAGAGCTGGCTGGGGAGAAAGCCAAAGAGGCAAAACCCAAGGAAGGCAGATAGAAGCTCCTGTGCCTTGTTGTGGTGGTGTAGGCGCCCTTGTTGCTTGCACTTATGTGAGCAGACATGTTTCCATGTCTTTGGATTTGCTTGAATTGAATTTCTATTTTTAGCAACAGAGAGACCTTGTCTAATAGAGGAAACTGTAAGGAACACGAATGCCTAAGTGCGACATTGGCTGTGATGAAGGCAATTCCCGGCAAGGAGAATGTCTCTGTCCCAGCTGAAATAATAACAAAGCACTCATTACGAAGCTAAAATGGTGACACCGGGAGAGGAGAGTTATATATATCGAAGGGATATAATAAAACTGCATCTTCATTTTTCATAGAAAAATATTAATTTGTAATATTTGCCATTTACTAATCGGTAATATCAGCAGATGCATTGTATTTAGACCAAGTGGTATTTAGCTATGAAAAGTGAGAAGTGGCTGCCACAACCAGTTCCAGCCCTAACAAGGTATCTAGAATCAGACTTTTTCTCCTGCCAGAATTAACGATAGGAATTGGAAAAAAGGATGAAATGATTCTTTTAGGCATCGAATAGCAGCCAATGTAAGGCCGTGATCGTCCCTGGGGAGCCCAGCTCCCCTGCTCTCTCCCTGGGGACCAGGACACAGAGCCTGAGGGAGATTACAGGACACAGGAGTCCAAGTTCAGGGGTACAGAAGCAGCTGGAATTTGGGGAGAGAATCCCAAAGAGGAAAAACTACAAGGAAGGGGATCCTCCAAAATGGATTCTAATCTGCCTCATGTCCCTGGTGGACACCTGAGCCGGGTCAGGGGGGACCTACCAGGGGAGACATCTGAGCTGCGGGTTGGGGGGTCCCGGCGACAGCTCAGGGGGGAGGCTTCACGGGGAGCCACGGACATGGAGAGGACCGTGAAGAGAACCCTGGGCTGCTGACTGGGTGGAGACTGTGAGGGAAAAGGAGGCAGTGAATACGGCTAAATTTCCAAGTTCAACAATTGGAATCCGGTGAATTGATTAATAGAGACGGGAAACCCAGGGGAGGAAGCTGAGGAGTTGATTTGGGAAATATTTAAAAATATTTTAGAAAGATGGTGGCACTCTGAAGGTAATGAGTGCTTGAAAATTTGTGTCAGCTCAGGAGAACAACTTTCCCCAGTGACGTGAATGTCAAAGTCATTTGTGGCGAGATGATGCCTGAAGTGAATGAGCGGATACCATGGAATGAATGAAAGCTTTGGAGAGAACATAGAGGTGAAAGGAAGAGTTGAAAACGGTGCGTAAACGATGCCAACACTGATTGGGTGGGTGGGCACAGGAAGGGGAGGGAGGCCGCTCAGGAATCTGCGAAGGAGCAGCGACAATAAAGAAAAATAAGAGGGTGGTGTCCAGAAGCCAGGAGGAATAAGTAATAACAGCTTTGTCTTTCTCTAGGCTGGGAAGGCACCGGGCACCTGTCGGGGCCCAGTCAACATGTGTGGAAGGGATGGATTAATGAATGAGCGAGGCAATGAGGCCAACAACAGCAGCTGAGACAACAGGCCGCGCCGGACAGCGGTTATGAGATGGTTTAATAGCCTCAGGTTCGTGGCGCGCTTGTGCACAAGGTGGACTGCAGAGGAGACTGCAGCTTGGAGGGTGGAGCGGACTGGGTTCTCCCGAGAAGCGGGCCTGGGTCCCCTAATTCCACAAACCAGGGGCGCGAGGAAGACAGGAGGCAGTGCCCGCTCCTCGCCCGTGGCATGTCCTGCTTGTAAGTTATGAGTCATTTACACACTGAGAGTCTATTCACAAATCCAGTTTCAAAAAGTGTTCAAGCTCTATGTTTTCTAACCAGAAAGGAAGAGGTCACCCCTCTGCGGCATCTGGAAGGGCAGTGTTTTATACGATATTACGGGAATAAACAAGTTTCTAACTTCCGTCTTTTTCTTCTGCAGGAAGTAAGAAGGGATCCAAATTATGCACAATTTGGGAGCGCACAGTGTAAGCGGATTCGTGATAAAGAAAAGGAAATTAGCACACAATCTCCATGGACATCAGCAAGTGTCGTTTAATCACATCCGTTAAACATATAAGTGGCACTTGAATGGTCTGACAAATAATAGAAATTAATACGATGAGTTAATCAAGCAGAAGCTAACATTGTTATGCACATGTTGTGATACATGGAGAATTTAAAATGTTTGGGCAGGTAGTCAAAATATAACCCTATAGGACAAGCACGTTCTTAAGACGAGGAGTGTGTTTGCAAGCCAACGTAACATACCACCGCTGATACCTGTTAAAGCCCACGGATCAAAAACAAAACAGGCCACTTCAGCACAGTTTCTGGCTGCTCTCCAGGGGCCACGTTCAATGGGGAAAGCTGAAGCAGCGATCAAATCTCTGTCCCGCTGACAATAATGGGATTTGATTCTCCTCCATGAAATCAATCAGTCCGGGAAAAGACCAGCATAATGAGGTGATCACAGGGACAAATCCATCACACTGTTCGGAGAGGGAGATGCTTTAGACGAGATTCGCACCCTATTCTGCTAGCAAATGTATGGCTGAATCAATCCAATCGCTGCAGGTGTAGAATAGGAATAAGACTGTGTAATTTGGGGGGCGGGGGCGGGGCAGCTACAGCGGGGACTTGCTTTGATCATTAGCTAAGAACTCATTGGAAGAAGTAACTGCAAAGTTTCACTTATACTTAGTGAGGCTACCTAAGAGTATTCCTTTAGCAGATATCGGGGTCACTTTCTAACAGCACCCTTCAAATTCCTTTGCACCTTTGATCTCAAATGAAAACTGTATACTGGGTTTTCATTTGATTAATGCCCAGTATTAATGAGTCTTTATATTTCTGCACAAGCTCGGAGCAGAGTCACCGCCTGCCTTTGTCCCCACCCACCTTCAAAAGGGTGTGTGCAGAGAGTGAACGGCTTTGGAAGGTAGAGGCAGTGCGTCTCGCAGGGGCAAAAGTCCAGCAGGCCTAGAGGGGCCAGATCTGCTAAAAAAATATAGAAGCCCGGGTCACTTTGAATTTGAGCTAAACAACATTTTTTAGTATAAGTATATACCGCACATTAGTTGGGATATACTAGTACTTATGCTGAAAACACCTCTTGCTAATCCATAATTCAAATTGTACCGGGCGCCTGTATTTTACCTGGGACCCTTCCTGGCTGCCCATTATCACCAGGGTTGTCCCTGAGCTGGGGTTCCTGTCCAGCGACACCGGCCAGGGCTCTGCGGGCAGCAGGCATGACACCAGGCTGGCTGCTTCAGCGTCTGGGGTAAAATCTCAGACCCATCGTGGTTCTTGACATTCATCTCGTTCGAGAAACATAAGCACCTTTGACAGCAGAAACCAGTTTTGTTTCGCTTAACATGTATGTCTGGCATAGTGCCCGGGACCTCTCACTGGATAAATAATTAGGAAAAAAAGTGAATGAAAGAATAATTGAATGAGCTGTCAATTCCGTTTTAGCTGCTGAGCTCTGGGAACCTTTGTGATGAAAATTTAATTGTGTTCCTTTGAGTTGCGTTTCTCTGTGTTCCTTTCTCCACCACCATCTCTCCTGCATCTCTCTCCCAGGTTTATCTCCATTTTATCTTCCTCGTCTTCTCTTCCTTAAGGCTCAGCCTCTTCCCTCTGGTCCCTGCTCCGGTTCTATCACTTAGCCGTTCTCGCATTCCAAGGCTGAGTGCTGGGCTGGTCCCAGGGCAGTGCCTGAGGCGGTGGGAAAGGCTAGAACCTGAGTCCATAGCTGGTCTTCATGCTGTGCTTCAACTCCAGCATCGTCATCAAAACTCTCAGGTGTGATACTTAATTCAGGTATTTTAGAAGCACCTGGAACTAGTGATTGATCACTATTAATTGATAAGCTAGCATGGCAATGAATGATTGCTCATCCAGAATGGAGAGAGAAATGGCCTTTGTAATATTCTGGTCCTGATCCATCATTGCACAAAAAAAGGAATTTCAGAATTTGAGATGTATCTACATTTATAAATCTAGACGTCAAGATCTGTAACTTAATGCTGACGTAACTCGCCAGGGTTTTTGAGATACACACAGGTATGGGGTAAAAAACCGCAGTTACAAACATGGCCTATTCACTTAAGAATGTATCTACTCTCTCGCTCTAGGGCGATCTGTTGTTAAGGTGACTGAAATGCAGTTACTTTTCAGATGAACTTGCAAGCCCAAGGAATTGTCTGCCAGCTGCATCCCCTTCAGGCTGACCTCTTGACCCTCAGGGCGTCCCCAGCTCTCTCTTATCTTACCTCTACTCCAGGACAACAACAGAAGAAGGGAGCTTCCTGACAACGGCCTATTGCCATGCTTCTCGCCTGCTGAAGGCCTTTGGTATTTCATCTGTCTTCCTACATCCTAGCCCCTCCCTCGGAACCTGCCTCCTGTATGGGAAGGTGAGCTTGGAGTCAGGAAGACCAACACATTCCCACAGCAACCCCGGGTCTAACGGCCAGAGCTTCAGAGTCAGAATAACCAAGTTTTGAGTCTTTATTATGTCGCCCCTTTGTTTGTGACCTCATATGAGTTTTCTTCACTTTAAATAGCAAACCAAGAGCAATTATGAATGTTAAGCAAGACAATGCATCTGAACTGGTTTTCTAGTATGTGGCACAAAACACAAGTGAAATAAGAGAACGTGTTGTTATGGGATTTCAGTCCAGACTGCTGTGGTCACAGCAAGAGGACTAGATGTCACTGGAGCCTCCACGAACCTGGTATTTATTTCCAGGGAGTTTTCACCCAGATTTCACAGAAGACGAAGGGATGTCCAGTCGGGATCAGGGATCAATGCCTGGGATAAGGACAAAGCCAGAGGCAAGATACAAAGCCAGAGGCAAGATACAAGATAAGAAGCCAAGACGTAGCTGGATGTGAAGGTGTCACACAGGGAAGTTCAGCCTGAAGTAGTTCTTAAAACCCAAGGCTGTGAACAAGATGAGGAGGGCGAGGGCTGGCTTTCTTGGAATGGGGGTCCCGTTGGGGGTGGGAGGGCAGGTGTAAGAGCAAACCAGTCAGAGACACCTTGACGTTTCTGTCCTGCTGGAAATAAATAGTAAGAAAACATTTTTCACCGACTTCCAGAAAAACCCAGCAGCACTGAGGCATTTTAGCCTTTAAAACCCTAAGCAATTCTCAGTGTAGTTTGTTGTTTTTCAGATTGTGTTCTTTAGAGTCTGAGGATTCAACACAGGCATGTCAAAGAGGAAGGTGAAAGCAAGACATGACCCCCGCATACTTAAGAATAGCATTGACATTGCACTTATATGCAACTACTGAGAAAAGCCTTCCCACTAGACAGGTGTATCTACATTATCATATTTCTGATTGGCTTATTTGCATAAAAGAAAATGATAGAGTCACTCTACCAACACCTTTGCTGACTCTACACAAGACATTCAACAACTTCTCTCCTCCAGATTCTTGAGGGGCTGAGTCACAATAGTTCCACACGTATTGTGAGTATACCTTTGTGATATAACCTTTAAGAGCCAAAATATACAGTTGTTTTTCAAAAGTGACTAGTAGACAATGAGCTTTAAAATGTGAAATATTATGCTATGTTCAGTTTTGGGAGTTTTCTTGTAGGCTTCTTCTAAACTTGCCAATATGTCATAAAAAGATATCTACATGTGAGTCATGCTTTGTGCTATGACATCATGACAGCTGTCACATCACTAACCAAGAAAAACTTTTCGGCTCCACTGTAATCTCATGGGACTGCTGTCCTATATGTGGTCTGTCCTTGACCAAAATGTCGTTATGCAGAGCATAACCAATGACCAGTGTGGGGAGTTTTTTTAAAACTGAATTAGACAATCATAGCTCTGAAATTGGCAAAACTGAATGGAATCCTTTTTTTGATTGGTATTTTGAGGCTCCCAAATGTGGCCAGGAGTCTGAAGCTGCCTCTTTGCAATCTAAAATTTTAAGATAAACTGAAATGTTGAAGCAAAGAGAAAATGGCTCCTGAAGCCCCCTGTTCCTCATCTTCATCCCCTTCCCTCCAGCCCCCCTGGCTCCTTTGTCTCAGGCTCTGCCTCTGAGCCTTCCTCCTGTCCATCCTCTGAATCTTTCCTCACTCCCTCTTCCTCTGAAATATTAGTACCTGCCCCTTTAAAGTGAAGTCTTCTGAGGATCAAAAGGATAAACTCCTAATTTTGTACATTAAAGCTGAACTACAAGCCTTGGTCAAAGAATTTCCCGAAGTAACTGGGAATCTTCAGGGTTTTGATGAGAGAAATTTCAGAGTTCTTCAGACCTACCAGCCGGGGTTTTCTGACTTACATCATTTAGTCTACACGCTTGTAGGCAAGAGCCAAGCCAAACATTGGATGAAGCTTGCTGGATAGAAATATCCTGAAAGGGATTTAGAAATACAAACTCCTAATTTTTGGCAAGGTGTTGTAACACTCACTGGAGACTTCTACAGTAATTACAGTAATCTTTCCAAATTTCAGAGTCCTTCAGACCTACCAGCCGGGGTTTTCTGACTTACATCATTTAGTCTACATGCTTGTAGGCAAGAGCCAAGCCAAACATTGGATGAAGCTTGCTGGATAGAAATATCCTGAAAGGGATTTAGAAATACAAACTCCTAATTTTTGGCAAGGTGTTGTAACACTCACTGGAGACTTCTACAGTAATTACAGTAATCTTTCCAAAGCCTGTTGATTGGAATAAAATTCAGGCTTGCGCACTCCATTAGTTATGCTTATATGCATGCATACAAGTCCTTCGGTTGATCTCAAAGAGATTTTTCATCTTCCTTCAGACATTGATTCCCAACAGGTAGCCTTTAACTCCGTCTGTTTAATGGGCTGAACTGTGCCCTTTCCCTTTTAGTCAAAAGGACCAAAGTGGAATGAAAAGCTGATCAACGTGGAACAGAAAACTGTGTCTTCTCAAGATTTAGGTAATGTGGTCAATCAACTTGCTCATACACTAGATGAGCCACTTAGAGGTAAGACTGCTAACATTCTTAATTTTAAATTCTGGCAAGTAAAATTCCCTATATGAAACTAAAAACCTAATTACTGCAATTATTATTGCAAAGAGCCAGGGCATTGGAAAAGGGATTGTCACAAATTTGAGGGCTTCATTTACCTTCAGCCTTCTAACCAGCCTTTCCCATGTTCTCCTAACTCCAGGTGATGGGGCTCCGAGGAAATGCAGGGCCTCTCCCCAGTCCTCCCTCTTACCTGGGGGTGGAACTCTGCGTGTACTTATTGACCCCCGAGCTATGGACACTCGTGGGCTCACCCCACTGCTTTACAGCAGCCTCCTGCTTTGGGAGACTAAAACAGCTCCAATAGTGGGGATCTCAAGTAAACCTCAGCTGGTTTCTGTTTTTGAATGCACCCCTTTTTTATTTATGTTTCTTTAAGGAACCAGACACAGTTAAACCTTTGTTACGGTCCAAAGGGATATTTCTCCAATTGATCACTTAGAAAAACTGGCTAGACAAGCCCAACAATTGGCCTCTGGAAAGGGAAAACACAATTGGAAATCCAACAATTGTTGGTTTTGTAAAAAGAGGAATCTTTGGTTTGGGCCCAATAACAACCCAGTCCTACCTGAGACTCAAAAATGTGTTCTCCTAACTACCGGACATGCCTTACCCCATTGGTCTACAGACAAAATGAAGTCACTCATGAACAAATATCGGGGGGAGTATTGATAAAGCATGGAAAGTGCTTACCTCTCCTGTCCCGCGATCCACAGCACAGCCCAGGAAAGCCCGTGCACACTGCCCCGGACATTCCAAATAGGCTAATGAGCCACTGGAGGTTGGCACATGTCATACATCTTTCCCAGTCTCATGGATATAAATATATTTTTGTTATTATCTGTATGTTTTCCAGCTGCACCGAGACTTTTCCTTATAGAAAGCCTATTGCCTCTTCAGTGCTATAAGTCTTGTTAGAGAATTATCAAACCTGGGGAACTTCTCTTAAAGACCACAGAGGGGCTGCAGGCAGAGCTCTGATACCCTACATTTATTGCAAAGCCTTACAGGAAGAACTCTTTGTTTATACAAGCTCCTGACTTTCTCTCTCCCTCTATACAATCCTCTTTAGCAAACTTGAAGGTGGTTCATTATGGTTGCAAATTTGTTTTGTGATTCTCTTTTTCTGGAATAAACTCTTTTTGTTGGAGGAATATCTAATAGACATCTAGCTTAAAGTCAACAATAAAAAACAACCAGATAATGAAGGATCTGGGTATATTTGTTTTGGTTTAAAGGGGAAGGTGGGCAGAAAATTAGAAGAATAGGTATTAGAATGGTCATCATGTAGAACAGGTTCTGTTGGGCCCCAGGGGTAGCATCTGATCAATGAACAGCCTCTGTAGAAAGTAGGCCTAAAGAATTAATCAAACCAAATCTAATCCATTATTGAAGGGACTCCAGGAACAATGATTTGCTTGTAATTGGAATTTTGCAAAAGTAATCAGAAGGATTCAGGGGTAGAGAGGGGAGGGACTTAGAGGTGATTATTTTTTAAGTGGATTGCAAATTACTTATCGCCTTTAAGATCTTACAAGCATGATACAATTAGAAAATTCATGTTAAGTTGGGCATTTATATGGGTTGGATTTTTCAGTCATAAGAATTCTGTGGGCCTCCAAAGGGACTTTTTCTTGATGCAGCTACATGAGATACAAAGCCTTTTTACTCAGAATGAAGGTCTTCTGGAAACTTGCTTAGCCACGGATCTTGTAACCAAGTATTAAGATATCATATCTTTAGATTTTAATACTTTCATTCCAGGATTAGTTGTGAAGTTTGTTAAATTGTGAAGCTGAAGCTGTCTGAGTACATAGATATATAAACAGTGTGCTTGTATTTGACAGAAAAGTCATTTAAAAAATCCAAGAATGATTTATAGTGGTTATTTCTTTCTTTGTTTTGCTTTGTCCCCTCTGAAAGTTTTTACTATTAAAGACCTGACATAAGATATGGTAGAAGGAGAGAAGTTGGATTAGATTTTACCGGATTGGAAGCACAATTTCCCCCCCACTAGGCTGATACGGTTAAAAAATCTCATACCCAAAGGTAGTGCAATTTTACTGAACTAAATTTGATTTCATATGGAAACAGACTTGTTTTGTTTTAAAATTAGAGCAATATCACTCCTTACTGTTCCACCATGTATCCTCTCCTTTACTCAACTTCCCTCTGCAATTCAACTAGAGAAAGAATCTGAGTGACTTTACTGAGTATATAAAACTTTGCACAAACATATTTTTGAAAGGTTCTTTTTCTTCATCATTGTAGTGGGTTGACTGGTGGTTCCCGAAGATATGTTCACCCAGAACCTGCGGATGCGACCTTGTTTGGAAAAAGGGTCTTGCAGACATAATTAGAGGACATTAAGATAAGATCTTCCTTGGCTACTTGGGCGGGTTCTACATCCAATGAGAGATGCCATTATAACAAGAGAAGACAGACAGAGAGACAGGCCGTGTAAAGGCGGGGGCAGAGATGTGAAGCCTGTTGCCACAGGTCTTGTCTAGTCTGGAGCCACCGGAAGCTGGAAGAGGTAAGAAATAATTATTTGAGACTCTGGAGGGAGTGTGGCCTGCCCACCCCTTGGTTTTGAACTTCTGGTCTACAGAACTGTTAGAAAATAAACTTCTGTATGTCGCCCTAGGAAACAGACAAAGCTGTCATTTCTATTTGACCAGAATGCTACTTTTAAAATATGATAAGTCCATGTTCATGGAACTTACAATTTATAATAAGTATAATATCTCTATATACTGGGTGGGGTAAAATTAGGTTTACAGATTTTGTATGAAAAATAACACAATAATTAATAAATAATAATACAAGAATAAACTGTGTTTTGTGTACTCACAACTGTAAATCTATTTTTGCCTAACCTTGTATTATGTACATAATATATATAAAAACTAAAAGAGGAAAACTAGCCATAAAAACCAGGTTGCCTGACCCATTAACTAATGTTCTAGAAAGCCAGATGAGTGGGAGTTAGTGAGGAATTGTGGGAAAGTCCGCAGGCATCTGCAGAGATTGGGAGCTGTCTGGTGGCCTTTGTAAACTTTGGACCCAGAGTAATTTTTTCTTTGCTTGTTTGTTTTGGTGATGAGTGATTTTAACTACTTATGTCTAAACCACGTTGAGGACCACATAGATCAAAGTATAAACAATAAGCTACAGAGTAGCCCCAACTTTGGGTCCCGAAGCAGCAAACAAACAACTCTGACCGGTAGTTAGTGTGCAGGGCATGTGTCCGCTCTGTCAAGTTCCATTTTTAGGTAAAGTAAGTGGAATTCAGAGTGGTTACGGGAACCCCCTTCAGGCACGCTGTCATTAAAATGCATGCATACTAGGTCGGCCTGGGAGTTTCAGTCCCGTGGCCAGTAATTCACCTCACGGCTGCCACTTGCCCTTTGGTGTTCAAATGACGACATTCAGAGTAGACACGCCGTGGAAATAGAATGGGCAGGAACGGATCTTAGGACGTGTACACATTTTGTCAGGCACACTGACCATCTAAATGAGATTGAAGGCCGTTAACTTATAAGAACAGCCAGCCACAGAGTAAATGTTTAGATGGGTCCTTGTTTGGAATTTGAACAGAAACATGTGGTCAACTTGAAGTTAAATTTTTACTAATGCACATAGAAATTCTCAAAAATAATCACAGGAAATTTATATTTAAGACCTATAACTAGATCAAGGCTGCTAGGGCAAAGACTATCCCTACACAGTTTCTTGCTAAAAAGAGAAAATAAAAACCTATGAGTTTACCATTTGCAACAGCATGAATGGACCTGGAGAGCATTAAGCTAAGCTAAATAAGCCAGTCAGAGAAAGATAAATATCACATGGTCTCACTCATTTGTGGAATATAATGAACAACATAAACTGATGAACAAAAACAGATCCAGAGACAGAGAAGCGTCAATCAGACCGTCAAACCTCAGAGGGACGGCAGGGGAGGGTGGGGGAAAGGGGAAGAGATCAACCAAAGGACTTGTATGCAGGCATATAGGCCCAACCAATGGACACAGACACCAGGGGGGTGAGGGCATGAGCTGGGGGAGAGGGGGGAGGAGGTCCGGGAGGCAATGGGGGATAAGGACACATATGTGATACCTTAATCAATAAAACAACAAACAAACAAAAAACAGCAAAAAAACACCTATGAACTTAGGCCATAATTTAGATAAAAACATAATCCAGGTGGCACCTTTAGCAGTTTTTATCTGTAGTATTATTACTTTCATTATTCCCCCCAAAATGCTGTCGCATTTTATAATCTCTCATACATATTGGCTCAGGCTATAAACACACTATAAATATTCCAGGGGTACTTGTGGAAAGGACGTATCATATTATAGTGCAGATTAACTTTAAAAATGCTCGGAACTATGTATGGTGCCAGGTAGGAACTGGAAATATCAAGGGGAACATTTTATAAAGTATATGATGTGTTGTGCACCTGAAACTGATACACAATAATATTGAATGTAAACTGCAGTTGAAAAAGAATATTCATACTAATACATTCCTGTACTTAAAGTTTTTACTTTTCTTTTTAAAAAAATCTCACGTTGAAAGCTTGAGATGTGTAAGAGATTCCTTCACTATAGTTATTATTTTTAGTTCTCCAATTATATGATCATTGTATGAATTATGTGTCTTCAGTTCTGATGATTTTGCCCCTTTTGTTTATTTAATTCTATATTCTCTGGCTCAAAACTTTCATAATAATAGTATATCATATGAAAAGCATACCTAATATTTAGTGTGGAATATGCCATTAAAATAGCTTGTATCTTGCTTCATGTAATTTTCTCCTCTTATGAATGTATTTACAATTAATATAAAGCATTGCTTTAATAAATTTAATAATTTTTTGACAGATGAAAGTCTAAAGTGAGGAGGCTTTTAAATATATTAAAAAACTCTTGCCTTAAAAAAAACATGATTGACATATCTTACTTTCATTACTGAAGCTGAGGAAGAAGATAAATAGTGCCCAATTTTACTATGAAATACATGCTATGAGATGGGAAACTCACTCCAATTGAATTAATTAAAAATTTATAGCTTGGAATAAATACTATGCATTAATACAATGCTAATGCTTATTGTGCTAAATGTTTCAAATAATATTTCCTCAGTTAGACATCTGTTTCATTTTTAAGTGTGCTGAAAAGTGCTTTTTTCAAATAATAGAGGGACCCAAATTTGCTATGAAATTATTACAGAAACCACATCGCATTTGACCGTTTCTACTGTGGGGCAGAATGGTACTGCTGTCTAATGAACACTGCTGATTTGAAGGAAGTATTTATATTATACGCCATCCTTAACATAAGAAAATTAGGATTTGAAAAAATCTACCAGATTGCTTACCATTACCAAGAAGCTTTACTCTCGGTTTCATCAGAACATGCTTCCATCTGACTTAAGGACAAGATAAAGCGGGAAAGCTTCCCTGGGCTCAGGGAGGGAGCTGTGTGGGGTACAGACTGGGTGACTTTCTCTAAGGATCCTTTTAAAATTGTTTCTAGTTATTTGCTGAGGCAAATGTGAACACTGACTGCGCAATAATAACATGACAATCACAGCTAGGTGCACTGGAATGCGTGTTGCTGATGACAGATCGATGTTGAGTTATGAGGAGTGCAGCTCGGTGCCCAGGCAGGGAGGATGTGGCTCCCATTAGGGGCCACACATTATAATTCCTTGTTCTCAAATTTATCTCACTTCTGGCTTAAACACTCAAATCTTTTCCATTATCAGCAAACAAAACATCCAAGGCAGTCAGCTCTGCCTTGGTCTGCGCTCTCATTTGTAACACAGAGTGGGTTTGTTTATTCTCAACTATGTGCTTTGGTAGTTTAGTTATGAAATTCTCGAGGAAGGGAAAAAAGACCTTTAGTTTCTGAGAGGCCTGAAGAAAGGTGGATTCCCCTGAAACTTTCTGCCAAAATCTGAGTGTTCAGACTCCACGGAGCAGGCGAGTGAAGCCTTTCAGAGAACAAGGCCGGCGCGGGGACGTGAGGGCCACGGGGTCGCTGAGGAGCAGCAAGGCCGTGCCTGGGACTCTGATGTGCTTGATTCTTAAAGAACCAGCACAGCACAAAACTCTCAGTTCTGAGTGTCTTACCTCTTGCTCTGTACTTAGCACATCAGTCAGTACCCAGCCCTCATGGAAGAGGTCAGAGTGCCAACGCCAGGGGGTGAAGGTGGGGCCGGCTCGCTCCTCCTCCTCAGGCTCCACCACCTTGGAGCTGCCCTGGGCCACTTACACGTCACACAGGAAGGAAGGCAGAGAGGGAAGAACATCCCTCACTTTCTATCCAGCTCACCCCCTTGTTGAAAGATGGCAGCAGCGTCCTGTAAAAACAAAGAGACAGACAGACGGACAGACAGATGGACGGAAGGAGGAACTGGGAGTCCCACAGAGGGCTTGCAATCCCAGCTTCTACGGTGCTGGATTCCAGACCCTTTAGAGATGATGAAAGATTCCTTGGACAATTGCATATGAAGGTGGAGTAACAGTAACCATTCCCCCCAACAGAGCCCTTTCACAACATTTGCATAACACCAGACCCGGATCTGCCCAGCGTGGCTCACCCGTCGGGGAGAGAATGACCAGATACGCATGTTGACTTGATCAGACATGTATGTGAGGAGCGGGCGGGGGAGCATTGCGCTCACTGAGAGACAGTCTTCGGAGCACTGTGACGAGGACCCAGGTTTGGACAGCCAGGGTATTTTTTATCATGAGAATGTTGCTTGGTAATCACAAAAGTGTCGTGGCAAGCCCTCTGTTTTAGAGAAAAATTGTTCTTGAGGGGGGTAACCCATCATGGGAACTGGGCAGTGTGTGGAGGACAGTTGTTGCTTCCTTTGGCCAGTCCTTCCATCCATCAGAGCACATGCCGATGGTGTGATAGTGCCGTGTAAGGGTTTAGACCTGAGTGCACCTCCCTCCTGGGGCTGCCCCCCTTCCCTAGGAAACAATCAGGAACCATCAATCAACAGAGCGGAAAGGCAGCAATAAAATATATATCCCAGGGATGCCTGGGCCGTGCTAAAGTGAAGGGGCCCAGGAGAGTAAAGTTTAAGTCTTAAAAAGCAAGGTAAGCATAATTTCAGGAATATTCAATACTCACTCTAAAAAAAAGATGCATTAAGTAATGCTGCCATTGGTAAGTTTATGGCTTGTCCTTCACTTTTATGGAGGAGATAAGAAAATAAATGGTTTTCTCTTAAGGACGCAGCACCTAGATTGTACATGAACGTGCAATTTCTGCACTTGGATATAGCGCACTTTATCAGGCAAAAAATCATATCTGCGTTTTGGTTGCTTTGTTGCTGGATTGATTTATTTGTTTTCAGGCCAAATTGAATTCAAAGCAATCGCATCAGAGAAAATACAGGACTGTTTCTATTGTAAAACCCAGCCCACTGTGGGTTATGTATGGGAACCTATAACAAAATATTTGAAATAAAATATTCATGGATTTGAGGTTTGCTTTGATAAATCCATTAAAAGCAATGGGCTCTTCCTGAAAAATGTGTATAAATATATACAGTTCACACAAGCAAGTTCAAATACAATATTTCACATAATTTTTAGAATGACACACAGAAGAAATAATTATAAAAGAAACAACAATAAAATAAAACTTGTTGAAAAACCGAACAAGGAATATGTGGAAAGTACATGATGAAAACTAGTAAATGTTATAGTAAGAAAAATGTTTATAAAAAAAGAACTATGACTTGTGTCTGAATGTTTACCTCATGCCTAAATATTTAACAGTGAAAATTTCTAAAAACTAAGTTATTACAATAAAAAATTTAAACGTATATTGAAATTTTATACTAAGATGATGTTAACCAGAAGAAGAAATGTGGAAAATGTTAAAATCCACTTTTAAAATAAATTGATGAAATTAAATATAACAGAATAAGGCCAGCTGGCATGGCTCAGGAGTAGAGCATCTACCTATGAACTAGAAGGTCACGGTTCAATTCCTGGTCAGGGCACATGCCTGGGTTTCAGACTCAATCCCCTGTGTGGGGCATGTAGGAGGCAGCCGATCAATGATTTTCCCTCATCTTTGGTGTTTATCTCTCTCTTCCTCTCCTTTCCTTTCTTAAAACAATAAAAAACATATCTTAAAAAATAAATATACTAGAATAAGAAAATTGACTTCCACCAGTTTTTAAAGGTGCATTATGGGTCAGGAGCTACTTAAGTAGTTAACACACATTAACACATTTATTCTTCATACAAAAACCTTTGAGGAAGGTAAAGAATTTGAGGCACAGAGAAGTCACCCTAGAAATGGACTGATCTGGTATACAATTGCAGGTAACTTGCTCCAGAACACAATGGATCATTCAGCATGTTATGTTCCCGTTCTGTATGGAACCACAACAATTATAAGTGGAAACAGCAGATCTAATAACAGGATGAGGGGCAGAAACAATATCCCTGAAAGAGAACCCCTTATGTAAAATCACACTTTGTATAGAAAGTCTCACAAATAAATCAGCTTTATTTGAGAAACATAAGGACACAATCCTATATAATAAAAGCCCTGTGACCATAATGGCAGAATGACCAGAATGACTGCTCGACCAGTCACTATCTCTCAGTCCCCTGCCCCCCCCAAGGCTGGAAGGCTCCCATCGCCCGATAGTGAACAGGGAACTGGGGTGGGTGGCGGAGAGAGGCGGGGCTGGGGAGTGGTCAGAATGGCTGACCTCTTGGTCCCTTCCCCTGGCTGGCAGGCTCTGATCCCCTGATGGCAAACAGGAACCCAGGCGTGGGTGGTGGGGGATGCAGGTGGCGCCAGGCCAAGGCCCCGCTCTGCTGGTCACCCCACACACAGAGGGCGACTCACGGTGGGGGTGGGGCCATGGTGAGAGGGACCAGCCAACCTCTCGGTCCCTTCCTGCTGGCTGTCAGTCTCTGATCGCCCGCCCAGTGGCAAACTACGAACCAGGGTGGGTGGTGGCGGGGAGCAGGGCAGGCTGCCAGCAGGCGGGGAAGATGGCCCTGATCACAGGCTAGGCCTAGGGACCGTTCCCATGCATGGATTTCATGCACCGGGCCTCTAGTAATCCATAAGAGTGATCCTTTTACACGAAAGTCAGATGGTCTCTCTTGCCTCAAGTCTTCTAATGGTTTCTGATCTCACTCAATGTTTAAGACAACATTCTTACAATGACCTTCAAAGAACTAATCATCCCGCACTAGCCAGGCAGTGAGCATGTGATTCAGGTGGGGAAAGACCACACCCACATGATCATTAATGTGACTGAGGTAGGGAATGTGAGTCACTGTATCAGGCAACCTGGAGACTGGGGCCAACCACATGGGCCATCCATTAGTCATGCCTGTGAATGGAAATTCCAATAAAAACTCTGAACACAGGTTCAGGTGGGTTTCCTTCAGCCGCTCTGCCATTGGCCTGTCTGAACCAGGGTGTGTCAGTGGTGAACAGATGTTCTGTGAGGAGGCTTTGTCAGGTTCCTGTTGGTGAATCACAGTCTAGGCCAGTGGTCGGCAAACTCATTAGTCAACAGAGCCAAATATCAACGGTACAACGATGGAAATTTCTTTTGAGAGCCAAATTTTTTAAACTTAAACTATATAGGTAGGTACATTGTTATTAACTTAATTAGGGTACTCCTAAGGCTTAGGAAGAGCCACACTCAAGGGGCCAAAGAGCCGCATGTGGCTTGCGAGCAGCAGTTTGCCGGCCACGGGTCTAGGCCTTTAGGATTTGTAAGCAAATACCGGCTTTATTTTCAGAAAGCGACTTTTCTTTTGAGAAGAAGGCGTTGGCCAGATACTGGGCCTTACATGGAGGAGCCACCTGTCTGTAGTTAGCGAAAATGTATTTCTGTAGGTACAGGTCTCAAAACCTCACACACTAGTTGCTTCAGTTAATTAATTCTCACTCTACAAGCAAGTTACATGTATTTAAAATTAGGATCTAGAAGGCCTTGCGGGGAGGTACGATTAGTTAGAAAAAGGAGGTTTCATAAGCAATTCCTTGAACAACAGCCCTGACCGCCTGGAGGTGACCCCGCCAAGGACGCCCGCGGGTGCCCACCCTGCCCGGCGCCCGGGCAGATTTAGAATTCATGGGGTTTCCTTTCTTGAGATTCAGTGCTGATGATTGTCCAGCAGCTTGTACACTCCTGCTCAGATGGGGGGGTGGCTTTGTCACTTGCAGGAATCAATGCACCCCTGGGGGTCGGGGCATGTTCCACTCACACGGCTGTTCTGCTTTGGTCTCCTATTTCCAGATTGTTTTCACAGTTCAAGCTCCAGCTGCCTGTACTCACACCATTTTACTAGCAGTTTGAGATCATCGGGCAACTGGTCAAATGCCTGCTCTGGGTGTCTTCTTCATAAGAGGGTTCTTGTTTTCGGTCCTAAGGAACCCAGAGCCACATGGTGTGCGGAGAAGAGGGTGGCTTTGCCCTTGATGGTCTTATAGAATGAGAAGCACCCACAAACACACACACACACACACACACACACACACACACAGTGAAAGTTGCAATAGCTCGGAACCACCAAAATGCGTTTGACTTTTATTATCATTGTGATATTTTTAGTGATCTCTATAGAAATGGAACAGATGGCCCCATGTTATAATGAAAGAACAATTATCATTAAATGGGTAATGATCTACAGCATGCGAGAACGAGGAAAAAAATAAAACTCCTTTT